>NC_137816.1:61394271-61449271 GCF_963921795.1 Nannobrachium achirus | reverse complement strand
TCGAGCTGAAGAAGTTTGAAAACATATCAGGGGTAGGCAACCTTAGGCACGGGTGCCAACGCTGACACAGGGGAGGGCAATCACTGGCACACTGCAAAAACGTTGCAGACCAATTCATGAAGTTGAACCGCCGCTCAAGGCCTCACCTGATTGAGGTAATGATATTCTTCAGGCTTCTTGAGGTGAAATGAGGTTCTTTCCTCTTCACTTGCTCCTGCCAGCAGGTAGTAAAACACATGGTAATTTCTGGAAGACAAGGGAAAATTCCACAGAAGGTTAGCCTGGCGTAGTACTTCATTCACATCAACTCTTTTTACCGTTATAGAAAAAAAAAACTTTTCTGACCCACCAAAAAGCGGGAGAAAGATTGGTTCATGCACAGTGGTAAAATAGCAACAGTGAGGGGGGAAAAAAGAGAGAGAAAACAAAACATTAACGCTTTAGTTTGTACAAACAAGGCAAACATAAACACTGAAAAGACCATTAGGCTCATTCGTCTTGTTCATGGTGTGTGTTTGTGCGTCTGTTCTCTGTTCACTCTCCAGCTGATAGAATTTAGCTGCTGCTTGAAGGTCAGAGGTCAAAAGCGTACTGCAGCTGTGCGACCACGCCGGCCGGCCCTCTTTTGGGGGAAGTGCGTGCACGCGCGTCCACGCGCACACAGGGGTGTCGCAGCAAATTCTGGGCCCTGGGTAGTACAAGGATTCACTGCGGGCCCCCCATGAATGTTCTTCATGGGGGGAGGGGGTTTAACCCATTTAGACTGGGAACGCATTATTTCGTGCTATTGAAAAATAGCAGATATACAAGCTCACAGAGCTTGTAGATCTGCTATTTTTTTTTTATCGTGAAAATTTGTAAGGTTTTTTGAAAAACCTATGTTTCTACTGTATGTCAGTGGTCCTCAAACTTTTTCATGTGAAGGACCCCCCCAAAATGGTATGTATTTGGACACGGACACCCATCTCAAAATATTTAGTTCCAGGGAACGTTTTCTTAAAAATAACATATTCAAAGATTTGCACAAATTTTTGAAAATAGCAGATCTACAAGCAATCTACAAGTATAACATAATTAAGGCCCCTCCACCTTGGGCCCTAGTAACTCAGTCCCACTTCCCCCCCCCCCTTGTGACGCCCCTGCGCGCACGCGCGCACACACACACACACACACACACACACACACACACACACACGCACGCACACGGGCCAGTGTCAGCAATCCATCTCAATAAGAGTGGTGGGTAACACGGGGGGCCCACTGCTTGCCCCCCACAATGAGGTTAACCCTCACCGCAGCGCACTGCCCAGCCAGCACAACACATTAGTGTCAACCCCACTTGGTTCACTGCGAGCTCCAAATACTGCTTGTTATCATGTGGGGGAAAAAGTATGCACATGTTGTACTTAAGTAAAAGTATCAATACTGCAATGCAGAAATACTATGGTAAGAGTAAAAGTCTGGCTGGAATTCAACATTTACTCATGTAAAAGTACCAAAGTGTTGGTATCAAAATGTACTTAAAGTAGCAAAAGTTGAACGTACTCATTATGCAGAATGTCCCATTTAACAAGTTTTAAAAAAAGAAATCTTATCATGTGGGGAACTCAACACAACAGGTTTACCATGTTATTGTAGTTTTGCATTGAACAAGATTGGATGCAATTGTGAGTTTGCGGATAAAGCTGTGCAAGTACACTTTAGGTTACTTTAAAGTGGTTAAAAATTTACTTTAGGATATATCGTAGTATTATGGATTCTTTTGGTAGCCAGAAATATTAGCCAATATGTATGTATATATGTAGCAAAAGAAAAAACATTTTAAAATCTGATGCTCATTATTTTGTACACTCTCAGTTACAGACCTGTAAGGGTCCATTTGTAACAACAGATAAGAATGGTTAAAGGGAACCGTTAAAGAGGTGGTGCCATGATTTTCCCCCCTCTAAAACATGATTATCAGGTATTATGATTATACTAGGAGGAAGATTTTTTCCAAAAAAGTATACAGAAAGAGTTAAAATAGTTTTTTTTATGTGGCCACACCCCCAGTTCATTAAGTATGCATGGATGTCATGGTGGGTGGTGACCCAGCTAAGTTAGCCACACCCCACAGTGTTGGGTGAATGGTAATTAGGGGAGGAGTTGATTCTGTGATGTAATTGTATCTGTGTTTTTTAACTGACACTTTTGACCACAAGATGGCAGCCTCCAAGAGAAAACAAACAAATACCAAGAGAATACATAATTGCTCATAAAAACCACACCAGGGGGTCTAATGAAGTACTTTCAACCTCCTAGACACATGGAAAACTGAAAAAGTACTAAACTATGGCACCACCTCTTTAAGGAATCAGAATCGTTAAGGAACTTCAATAGTTAAAATCCTAAAGGATCCCAACCCGAATGACTTGTTTGGCTGAGGTACTATGTCAAGCTTGGATAACCATAACATAATGTATATATATTTTTTTCTTTTTTCATTAAGACCTGGAACGCATTATTAACTATAAAAAAATAGCAGGTATACAAGCTCACAGCGTGGCACTGCTATTTTTGAAAAATTTGAATATTTTGTGCAAGTCTTTGAATATTTTGTCTTCTAATTCTAAATCCTTCTTCTAAATCATTGGTTCTCAAACTTTTTCATGTCAAGGACCCCCAAAATTACATGTATTTGGCCGCGGACCCCCATCACAAAATATGCTGTTCCAGGGCACCCCCCAGAAGCAAATATTTGAGTTACAAATGTTCGCAAAAAAAAGAAAGAAAAAAAAGAAAAAAAGATCTATAAGCTGCCGCGCTGTGAGCTTGTAAATAGTTAAAGCATAAAATAATGGTTAAAGTGGTTCCGGTCTTAATGGGTTGATGTCTTCAAGTGGGATCTACAGTAGAGTACTGTGTAACTGGTAATACAGTAGGAACTGATCTACAGTAGAGTACTGTGTAACTGGTAATACAGTAGGAACTGATCTACAGTAGAGTACTTTGTAACTGGTAATACAGTAGGAACAGATCTACAGTAGAGTACTGTGTAACTGGTAATACAGTAGGAACAGATCTACAGTAGAGTACTGTGTAACTGGTAATACAGTAGGAACAGATCTACAGTAGAGTACTGTGTAACTGGTAATACAGTAGGAACAGTACCGTTCATTGTGCTCCTGGTACACCAGCCTGGACTTCTCCAAAAGGTACTTCTCCACATACGCTCTGCAAGGGGAAAAACACATATATAATAATACACACACTACTAGTACATACATACAATATAGCATACACATGTATTATGGTCATAAAAAATGATCGGGCCCAGGGCCCTCCCTGAGACACACAAACACACACGCGCACACGCACACGCACACGCACACGCACACACACACACACACACACACACACTAATGAAATATTGTTTGTCCATTATTATTATTTTTTTTAAGATTCAAATTCATCAGAAATATTATCAATATATTATGTTTGTATGTACCAATGCAAATAACATAATATTTAAAATATTGATGTGATGTTCATATTAACCTTAGGAAGTATTATTTTTATTTTATCACATACATTCCATAAATACCATAGGGCTGGGTGGACAAATGACATCATCAACTTGTGACGGGCATTGGCCCTATTGAGTGAAAGGGATTAGCTATTTCTAAAATAAATCAAATATTTAAGGTGTTTAAAATGTCGTATTTTAGTTATAGAGGAGAATTATAATGTATTATGGCAGGGGTCTTCAACAGGGGGTCCGGGACCCCTAGGGGGTCCTCAGAGTTACTGCAGCGGGGCCACCAAATCCTTGTGTGATAGGATAATTATTTTAAATGGACAATTGAACCCTCGCATCCCTATTCATGGGTTGCATTTGTAGTCCTAAACCGGCCATATTGAGGACCAACACAGGTGTTCAATTTGTCTGATTGGCATAGAACCAATGTTCTACTTTAATCAAAACACCTGTTTTGGTCCTCAAAATGGCTGGTGTAGGACTACAAATGCAACCCATGAATACTCAGAGGAGAACTTCAGACGAAAATAGCAGATCTAAAAGCTTGTAGATCGGCTATTTTTGGCAAATAGGTTTGGTGTATAGGTAAAAAAGAGCAGAACAAGTATAGAGTGAAAGGTCAGGTTTAGGTCAGTAACAACGATTTATGATTTTAAGTGGTTAAGTGTCAAACAAGTCTATGAATCTATCTATGAAATCGATGAGCATCTCCATCACACATTTATACAATAGGTAGAGGGGGTCCCTGCTTCATCTCTCTCTCTCTCTCTGCTAATGGGTCCTTGGCCTGAAAACGTTGAAGACCCCTGATTTAAGGTGTAAAAAATTTAATATTTTTGTTATAGAGATGAATTATAATGCATTATGGCATATTTGGCTCATTATCCAGGGATCCTGTTAAGCCAGTGTTCTTCTTACCCTCTGACGGTGCCACTCTCCTGATAGTTGACTTGTATGAACTTGCCAAAACGACTCGAGTTGTTGTTGTGGGCCGTCTTTGCGTTCCCAAAGGCCTGCAGGAAGGGATAAGAGGAATAGTGGATTAGAATGAGACCAATTACACACTGTGGGAAATAACTAATGATGATGAGTAAATGCAATGTAGTTTCATGGGTTGACACTAACGGTTGCCCGACTGCCCGTGGCAAGTAGATAAAACGTTCGGGCAGGTTGAGTTTGCTTTCAATTTACAATTACAATTTAGGCATTTAGCAGATGCTCTTAATCCAGAACGATTTACAATGGGCAAGGACAGCGCAAGGTAATACATCAAATGCATAGAAATAGTGATCTAAAAACGCAGGTAGATCCAGAACCTATTCAAATAAAATCAAAACAATCAAAAACATCAACATCGAAGCTATACACAAGGTAGGATGGAACTCCAAGTCCAAGGATGGAACTCCAAGTCGAAAATGGCCTGGCATCAGTCTATATAAAAATGCGATCTAAATTACATTTTAGCTTTTGCATAAGCCTGTATGGCGAGGGAAGGCAGGTGCTACAGTAAGTGCTATGGGCTTAGGTGGAGTCTGAAGAGGTGAGTCTTCAGACTTCAGACTGAAGAGGTGAGTCTTCAGACTACGGCAGAAGATGGGGAGTGAGTCTGCAGTTCTAATTGCAATGGGGAGTTCATTCCACAGCACGACGGGCAACCTGCGTTTGAGTGGAGAAGCAACCGTCTTTAGTTCACTATAAACACAACACAAGATGTCTGTGGAATATAAAATAAGTCATATTGTAGAGCTATTGAGATATTCACAGCATAAATATTCAAGTATGTTCATATCGCACAGCCATAGAATTCGCAAGTAAAGTAAAAGTGTTTTAAGTGTTAAAATGAACGGTGATTCAAATTTTAACTATCACAGTTTACTTTTCGGGCATGACCTTTGGCCAAGAAGAACATGACCTGCAGTTGCCAAGCGGGCAAGTGCCACTGAGACCTTAGTGTCAACACTTAATTCAATGTAATGTAATCCATCATGGTGTTCATAATTTAGTGCAAAAAAACATCAGGCAAGCCCTGGAGGCCAGTGGAGGGGCTTCGGGACAGGAGAGGATAATACATTTAAGGGCCTGACAACTTTGGATCGGTGCCAAAGACCAAGTTAGTTGGAATGGAGCAAAGCTCTTCAACACCTCTCCTAATTACAAACAGCATCAGACTGACGTAATTAACCCAGTGTTATTATACAAGCTCATAGCGCGTCACTTCGTGCTGCACTATGACCTTGTAAACCTGCTATTCTTTTGAGAAAAGATGGTTCAACTCAAATCTTTGCTTCTGGAGGTGTCCCTGGAACAAAACATTTTGAGATGGGCGTCCGTGGTCAAATACATTTAAATTGGGGTGGCCCCTGACATGAAAATGTTTGGGAACCTAGAACGTAGTTTTTTTTTTTTTTTTTTTTTTTAGAAAACTGTTGGGATGTAGAAGACGTGTAGAATCCAGTCCTCACAGAGTCGCAGTCTTAAACACTTGTTTTTTTGGGGGGGGGCTTTTTATGCCTTTATTGATAGGACAGTAGACTGACAGGAAATGTTTGGAGAGATGAGGAGTGACACACAGACCAGTAGGCCGGCGGGCGGCAGAGTCGCAGTCTTAATGGATTAATAACACATATCAGAGTCAGACAGAGAACGGCTGATGGAGCTCAGTCAGGGCCAGAAGAATCCCTGATGGAAAACGCTCCCCAGTGAGTAATGGGACCCATGTGGTCCCAGTGGAACATGTGTAGTGGTTGTGCTTTAATAAGACGGTCCAGTATTTCCCCTCGCGACTCTGTTTATGTTGTATGGCTGCCTGGAGGGGAAGTAGTTGTTCGCCCTGCATAAACCCCGCAGTTATTTGTAGCTCCGCCACAAGTAAACAAATTCCTCAGTGAATCACTTTGAGCTGCCCCGAGTACTGTGTCTGTGGAACGTGGTGGGGGAAACGCCCCTCCCTGTCCACACCCTTACGCCGATGCCGCTGCAGGCAGCAACTGTCGCCATAGCACGCACGTGGTGGTGAGAAGGCCGGCGATAAGCACACCATGCTAAACATAAGGGAGGCTAATGGGCGCAGCAAGTGCTCTGATCAGCAAGTCCCTGGTTCGATTCCGTGTCATCTTCCCTACTCTCCCACTGCATTTCCTGTCTCTCTGCACTTGTCTATTGTCGCTGTCAATAAAGTCTAAAAATCCACCCAACCCCTCTAAGACATTAAGACCTGAGGCCGATTCCAAACAGGTCTTCTAAATCAGAAAACAGATTTCTGAAAAACCTACGATATCAGTTTCTATATCAGTGGTGCTCAAACCTTTTCATGTCAAGGACCCAGAATGATATGTATTAGGCTGCCGACCCCCATCTCAAAATATGTTGTTCCAGGGGGACCCACAGAAGTAAATATTTGAGTTAAAAATGATATTCAAAGATGTGCCAAAAATTTCAGGATTCTTCAAAAAATAGCATATCTACAAGCTCATAGCGCGCTATTAGCGCGGCATGAAGTGATACGCTATGGGTTTGTATATAAGTATAAAATAAAGGTTAAAGTGGTTACACAGATGCGTTCCTGGTTTTAATTATCTAAATATTTTTAAAAAGCAAAAGAAAAAAAAGCCAGGAGTAGACCCCTGTGCTGCAGCCACATGGTTACTGCACGCTGACCCGTTGTGAGTTGTGACACTTCTTTAGCATCCTATGAAGTAGACAGGGCAGACACAACAAGACACTTTAGCGGTTTATAGTCCAGTCATTATATGAAAAAACCTAAAACAAATTGCAATAGTAGCAAACTCAACTGATTCTGTATCCTCATTATGTCATTAGTAAGGAAAAAAAGTCCCAAGGAATCCCATCAGGGGCAAAGTTTTGAAAACGACCTACCTACCTTCACTTACTATACACTACACTATAAAGGAAAATATGACTCCCAAAAAATCTGCTTTAAGTGGGATGTGAGGGGTCAAACTAGGGGTTTTTAATTATTCTGAATCCATTGCAAGCATTTGTTTTGCATGAAAAATTCATTCCTTGGGCTAAAAACGGACCCCAAAAGACTGCGAAAATTGATGACTCATCACTAAACCATCATTTTGAGGGGCCATTTCTTGCCCAAGGAATGTTTTTCGTGCAAAACAAATGCTTGCAATGGATTCAGAATAATTAAAAACCCCTAGTTTGACCCCTCACATCCCACTTAAAGCAGATCTTTTTGGGAGTCATTTTTTCCTTTATAGTGTAGTTAGTGTATAGTAAGTGAAGGTAGGTAGGTCGTTTTCATTTGTTTTAGGTTTAGCCTAATTTTGGCCTAAAATTACTGGACTATTAGCCACTCCGTTTCTGACAGGAAAAGGGGTGAAAACAACTTGCTGACAGCCCTGACCTCACTGCTCCATGTGTGAGTCACCAGGCCAGACACATTATTCCAATGGGCCACTAAGGAACATGCATAAGTCTCTGCTCTTTGGGACAGGCAGAGCCACGGTCAAACCGCACAAAACAGAGTGAAGTTCATAGCAGGCACATGCACACATAGACATGAAAGGGGGCTTGAGCCCCTGCCCTTTTATCCGTCTGTAAAAAAAAGTGCCTTCTCCAGACCATGAATGCAGTTTTTAGTTTTTACTATGGTGAAAGAAATGCAAATGCCCCTCTTTCCATGCCATACCTGAAGGCAGCATTCAAGAGAATTGCCTTGTCCAAACTCTCCTGAACATGAATGCATCATCTTATGTTGAAAGAATTGCCCTCACTGTGTAGAAATCTATGCCATAACGCCACATCTCCAGTATTGCCTTTTTTATGCTTAGTTTAGTGTGTTATCAAGTATTGAAAATAGGCGACCTCCAAGCTCACAACGCGTCGTGCTGCGAGGCGTTGTGAGATTGGAGGTCTGCTACTTTCAATATTTTCACCAAAAGGCCCTTTAGAAATTTCAGCCCCTGCCTCTGTAACACTCTCTGATCGTCCCTGGTTCATAGTATCGCACATCACTGTGATTTTCCTCAAATCCTGAGGCTGTTTGGTGACGAATGATTGAAACCACAGAGCAACTGGACAGCCATTCAGAGCGGACTTGATAGGTATTCATCACTCCATCATCTGACTCTGGAATGCGAAACCGGCTTGGTCCAGGCTGGGAAGTCAGTCAGTTCAGTTGAGGATATGTGATCATCATTCAACATAGCAGTAAGCCCTTCCTTCAGAGGACAGCCAATAAAAACCCCTCACAAGCATATGCACAACACCCTGTTTAAAGTGAAGGAAAAGGAACTCGGGGTCAGACTTGGCAGACAGGGGGATCATTCCAAGTATACAAGTTAAATGGCCTGACGTTCAACATCCATGGTGTGAAGCCAGCAGGAAACAGTGCTCTGGAACCATGAAAACACTGGAGAGGTTGATTTACACCCACACACACACACACTGTGTATTCTTCCACCTGGTGTCTGTAAAACCATACGTAGTTCTAGCAAGACGTTTTTATGACCAACAAAGTGTGTTCTTTCCGAGCTTGGCTTCCTCCACATCAGCAGCAACAATAAAAAAAATAAGAAAATGAATCTTTACAGCATATTGGGAGAGGATATGTCACCATCAACATCTGTGAGAGGGTTTCACACATGATCAGTAGAAAAATGAGGTGGGATGATTTTCTTAACATGTGTAACTACAACAAACCATCATTGATTGATTGACTGATTGATTACTTTATTAGTCAGAAATGTAAACAGGGCGAGGTACAGTCAGGCTAAAAAGTTAACACAAGAAAAGTCCTGCAGGGCCTGGGCCTCTGGCGTAGCGGTCCCGGCAGCCTGACAGCGTGTCGCGAGTTCTAGTCCCGATCCCTGCCGACATTTGCTGCATGTCACTGACCGTCTCTCCTCCATTTCCTGTCACCTTACTTACTTACTTACTGTCTATCTCTATCAATAAAAGCATAAAGAAAAAAGAAAAGATCTGCAATGGACTTTGTTCCATTGTGGTACTGTGTATATCATGTACATACAGCACCGGCAAAAAACTCAAAAATCAGTCATCAGAAAACCCTCCGGAGGCCTGGGTAAAGTCAGTGGAACCGTGCCAGAGCCGCCGAGTGTGCCAGAGAGTGGAGGTGGAGGTGTTTGGGGGGTTACTGGTACCATCAGTCCCACGGGCCAGGGGGGCTACCCCTTGTTCTGTTATGTTTCAACTGCTGCGTCACACTGGCACACAAAGGGATACAACAAGGGCCCCCCCGCCACCACCACACTGAACGCTAGTCTGGGCATCAACCCAGGGAATGAGGTAAGGACGGACAGACAGACAGACAGACAGACAGACAGACAGACAGACAGACAGACAGACCAGAGGAACTGCCTGTTTGCTTTGGGTGTAATCTGTCTAAAGCAGTGGTGGTGGTGGTGGGGGGGGGGGGGGTCCAAGAAAATCCAAGAAAAAGTTGAATCTGCAACACAATTGGATACAAGAGTGCTTTTCAACCAGCGGTCCGGGGAGTGGACCCTAGATCTTTAATTCTTGAGTTTTACGCTAAATTGTTGTTAAACATCTGCATGCCTTAATTTACAAGAAGTCTAAACAATTAGAGAATGCAGAAGAATTGTTATTTTGATCCAAAGTTTGCCTCTCATCTCTCCTATGGTACCACATCAACAGCATCATACAGCATGGAAATGTGAACAAAATCCTATCCAACGATAATACAATATTCTAGGGTTTGGGAGATTACATCTCATCAAATGGTGGTCCGTGTGGCGACAAAAAATTAGGAAACAAATCAATCCATAAAGGGATATTTACTTGCGACCAATAAAAAATTGGTTCGCGAGTCGCGACCCAAAATGAGTTTGGGAAACAGTGGTCTAGAGTCTAGAGTCTAGACTATAGACCTTCAGAGCAGGACAGAGCAAAGCTACAGGGCTGCTGTTTTGTTTTCATGAGGAGCTCCTCCGGTCTGCAGGAAACGCTTCATTTCCTCAAGTCTTACGTTTTTTTTCTGTGAATAAACATTGATGGCAAGAGTTAACAATTTTTAATTAACAACCAAATTAAAAGATATTTGATTCTGCTGGCTTTTAGTAGCCTTTAAGTGTGGTTACAAGCCATATATGAATATTTCACACAGCTATGAAAGTCAAAAATAGTTTGAAAGTCATATATAAAAAAGCAGCTGCTCCTAAAAGGATGCATTACAAAACAAGATGCACATTTTTAAACAAACAAACTAACACAAATGAAAAATGTTAATAAAATTATACAACTTCCAACCAGGATCAGAGTATACTCTAAACACAAATGTGCTACATAGCACTAAACATGGTTCTTTGGCTTGTAATCATAAGGTAACCTCTTTTGGTGCAATATAGCACCTTTGTGTAAGGTTGCTATAATGCCATTAGAGTTGCCCACACTGATCCTCTGAAGAACCAGGTTCTTTGTGCAGCATTAGTGCTATAGCAACTCAACCAATGTAATTATTTGGCGCACGCGCACGCACACGCACGCACACACACACACGCACACACACGCACACACACACACACACACACACACACACACACACACACACACACACTCTTACTTCCCTCCCCAGAGACTGCTTCCTCAATTACACAATACTAAAGATTGCAGTTCCCTAGCTTTCATTGAGAATTTGGAGAGATAAATCTGATTTGTCCAATTACATCCGAGTTTGTCATGTCGTCATTCATATGAGTTTCCTTTTTTCTTATCCTACATCGTAATGGCCTCTCGAGAGCAATCACGTGATGAGTATCACCACGCACGCACGCACACACACACGCCCTACTACAATGAAACCTAAATTAAACATCTTAAAACAGACATCCAACTAAACAAAATGCAAACACAAATAACCCACTATCCGTGGCCAAACTCTTTATCTCTAAATCTCCAACACAAACTGTAGCTCCAACAGTGATTTTAGCAATTTGCAACGAGTCCGGCTTCTTATCAGAAATGTAATTATGTGTCCGTCACAACAAACTTGGATGGTTTTGTGTAGTTTTGATGTTTAGAAAACTACACAAGCCAGTGAGAAGTGCATCCTCTCTGCTCCTGGCTGGATAGCGGCCCAGCAAGGATACACTAATTAACTAACCATATGATTTAGGAGGTCATATTATATGCAGGATCTCATTAGAAAATGGCAATTTAAGACGGAAGATAGGAGTGCTTCATTCACTCTCACATTAATCACATTGATCTCTCTCCAAGGACATGCATTATAGTAAAAAATAAATAAAGACACAGGCATCTCTGGTGAGATCCCATTAGTGCTGCAGTCTGTAGTGGGATAATCAGACTTTTGTCTGCCCAACAAGCACAGTAAGTGGAGACGCGCTGTCCTTAATCATATGAGGATGACTTCATTAATGTCTTGTTGAGGAGAGAGAGAGAGGAGGAGAGATACAAACTGCCTCCAGGGAGTTGGAAGGATCCAAGGAGGAGGGACAGAGGTGGGAAAAAAAGTACTCACATTTTGTTTACTTAAGTAAAAGTATGAATATGTAGAGATACTCGGTTACAAGTAAAAGTCCGGAGTTCAAAATGTGCTTGAGTAAAAGGACAAAAGTATTGGGGTCAAAATGCACTCAAATCAACAAAAGTAGACAGTACTCATTATGTAGTCCCTTTTCACAAGTTTTCAAATGGCCGAAATGTATTAGGGCTGAAGTGGTTAGTATGTTTATTGTTTTGTAATAATAATCAAAATATAAAAGTAACTAGTAACTAAAGTTTTCAAATAATTATAGTACAGTAAAAAGTACAGTATTTGGATCCGAGATGTAGTGGAGTATAACTAAAAGTATCTACTTAAGTACAGTACTTGAGTACTTTCCACTACTGCAGAGGGGACACAGTGTAGGCTCTCAGAAGGAGGAGGGACAAGAGGACATTAAAGTGAAGAAAATGGATGATCTATTATTAGCGGGTCACAAATTGTCATGGCTGACAAATACATTTTCACGCTGGTGGGTGGGCGGTCGTGGCTTCCTGGTCATGTGGTGAGCGTCGTACCATTACAGATGGTTATTTTCAGAAAGGCTTTGTCCTCGTCTCATTATCATTAGTGTCCCAGCATAGCAGAGGGGCAGTCATTTCGGAAAGCACAGCTTTAGACCAGCCCTGAAATAACCTTTTTTTTTTTTTTCCTAAAATGTGATAAAGCCACAAAAGCATTTCATAAATATCAGGCTACATTTCACTTAAACGCCAGAGCTTGACTCTGCATGTAAATAAGACTTTTTTTTAATGAATGTGAAGAGAATCCGAACATTTTGCAGGTTACATTTCATCTAAAAGGCTGAATTTCTCAGATCTAGTATTTCTGCATGGCATAACTCTATAAGCCATATCTACAAAACTGTTGGGTCAATCTTCACAACCAATATATCATTTTGTAGCTATGATTCCCAGCTTTCAGATGAAATGAAAAAATGAAAATGAAAAAAAAAAAAAAAAAAATCAATGACTAGCCCTCAGCTCAGCTGTGTTCAGTCACATTAGATAAAGAAAAACTCTCTCGGTTCATCTTCATCAACGTTACAAAACTTCACCACCAACAGAATGATCTTTTCCAGATAATCACCTATGAAATGTCTAGCCTGTCTGCTGATAGCAGCCGTACACTGAATGTATGTTCTGGTAGTTGTTCAGGGCGTCCCATGACAACGGGAACATGGAATACATTGTTGTTGACGGGTTGGAAACCTTGTATATCCAAAACTGTTCGTTTCGTATTTATAATTTTTAAAATGATTTAAAATTGTAAAAACAGCTGAACTACAAGCACACAATGCCTTGCACTGCAAGGAGTTGTGTTCTTGTAGATCTGCTATTGTCACTAGTTTTGTGCGATAGTCTTATATGATGAAGCAGGGCTTGGAAAACTTGGAGATACAAGGTTTCTGCCCAACAGTGACGACATGTGGGCTACTTTGGACAGTGTCGCCTAGTGTCTACAAATCTTTTCAATCTCCACAGTATTGTCACATTGACCGTTTGTGGCTCCCAGAGAACCTTAAGGCCATAGTTCTCAAGACTAGTTCGGACAACAATGTGCGCTTTCAGTCTGCAGTGTTGCTCACTTAACCCCTGCTGATTCATGGCCTTTTCACGAGCCACTCATCCACCACAGTTATGTGCTCAGCAATGGCAACAATAGCATGAATGGACGGGTGACTAGCAGTGGTCTAAAGTAAATAAGCACATTTATTCAAGTACTGTACTTAAGTTGATACCGATTTTCAATACTTTTACTTCGACTACACTACACTTTAAGAGGCAAATGTTACACCTTTAATCCACTACAATTATTTGAAATATTTAGTTACTAGTTACTTTGTACATTTAAATTATTATTACAAAACTACATTATTATAATATATATGGCTATTTTCAAAGTATTATTCGACATTTTACACATTTGAAAACTTGTGAAACGGGACATTCTCCAAAATGGGTACTTTCTATTTTTGGTACTGTTGCATTTTTTTTTACTCTATTACATTTTGAATTCCAGACTTTTACTTGTAACAGAGTATTTCTACATTGCAGTATTGATACTTTTACAAAACACGTGCATACTTTTTCCACCACTGGTGACGACTAGACCCTAGTTTGCATCACAGTCATCACATCACAGCATCATGTGTGGGTAGATATAACTGTTCCCCAGAGGCTAATTCACAGCCCTGTCCCTTGTAATCGTACACCTGAGGTCACTCTGGTTAAACTAGCCTGTGGTCACTGTGGTGGTTGAATCACTAGAGGATTTACAGTCATGTTTCCCCGTTAAGTGAAAGTAAAACGGGATGTGGGTTCTGGCAGTGGTTCCTTTTCTCACAACAAAAAAAGGGCCCTAAAAAGGTTGCAGTCCCCTGGCATCCCTGACCCTCTACGAGCAAACACTTTTAAGAGGCAGTCCCAGGGCCGGATTTACCATTGGGCAAGGGTGGGCACGTGCCCAGGGGCCTCAGGGGGGTGGGGGGCCTCCAAAAAAAAAAAAAAAAAAACTTTTTTTTTCAAAAAATATTTTTTGGACCCCAAAAAATGTAGTAGGCATGATCGCGAAATTCCATGTTTAACCCCCATACCAACCCCATCTTTCAAACATGGCAGCCATGTTTGTTTACATTTCAAGAAAACATAATGGCTGCTAGCTCATGAATGCCTGAACGGATTTCCATTCGGATTTTTTTGTTTGAAAGCTGTGAACAGTGTGCACACATGTGGTGCATGATCTAGGCATGGGCGTGCATGATCCGTGCACAATTAATTACATGGAAGTCTATGGAGAGGGAGGCGGTGTGGAACTTGGAAGCCATTTTGAAAAGACCCTGAATGAGTTAATGATGACATTTTAAAGTATTGCTATCCAAATAAAGTGATATTTGTGTTTAGTTTCTGTACATTTTGTTTTATTATGGTAATAACATTGAGAGCTTCTGCTCTGCTCGCCGCACTGCATGTAGTTGCTCTGAAAGCTTAGTGCAGTCTAAAGCCCGTCCACTCTATGTATCCGGTACTTCGCGTGCGCGGTACGTGTGCGGTACTTCGCGCGCGCACAAGGGCCTCTTTATTTCCCCTTGCCCAGGGGCCTCATGTCATATAAATCCGGCACTGGGCAGTCCTCCTCATGACTTCTGGGTGCAGACGACGCAAGCAACAAGCACGCCTACCGACTCGAGCTGGGCGACAAAACCAACAACAACAGGGGTTGACAATAAGGTGGTCTCAGAGGCACTTGCCGTTCAGGCAAGTACAGGTCATGTTCTACTTGCCCAAAGGTCATGCCCACTTGCCCGAAAGTAAATCATCCATTATAAAATGATAGGTGAGATTTTAATTACCGCTCAATATAACACTTATTTCTTTACTTTCTGGGGCGGTGCGATAAAAAAATGTCATACGTCAATACCTCCAAATCCAAATACCTACATACTGTAGCTATGATTTAACACTTGTTATGTTATATTTTTAAGTGTAGCAGCAGTATAACAGCTCATTATAGGCAAATAGTGCTCTTGTTTTACATTCCACAGACCAGAAGACAGAGCACACGCTGGCCACGTTCAGGTGTTTAGACAGATATCTCGTGTTGTGTTTATAGACGGTTATGTCCCCTCTCAAATGAGCACTTGCCCGGTCAGGCAACCTGAAAGCAAACTTCACCTGCCCAAAAGTTGTATTTACCTGCCAGGGGCAGGTGGGCAAGCCTTAGTGTCAACGCCTGAACAATATTTTGACCATATACCTCAACATCGATATTGTCATTATAATTTTTGTTTAAGTATTACATATTGTTTAAAGTGATTAAAACCAAAAGTGTTTTTGTATTTTTCATGTGTGTGAACAGTTTCTAATGATCAGATCTTCACATATAGAATCCATGACAAATGAAGTTAACCACTAAACGAGGCAGGAAATTGTGACTCAACTCCTGGTACTAATAATAAGTAGTAATTAAGTAAGTAAAACTCATATAAAAACAGATTTAAAAAAGGCAACCAAGTTTTGGTGGGGACCTATAAGAGCAAATCAGATCACACAGGCCTACAGTGCTGTTTCACAAAGCACCTATGTATAATATAGCTTATCCTATATATTTTATTTGTTTGGCAGTTGTTGCTTAGTTTCTGTCACAACAGTATAAATGTAGAATTGGATAGAATTGAGCTTGAGTGATGCATATTTACATTCTAAATTGGCTTGTCAGCAAATCTCGTCATCTCACTGATATCGAAGGGATTTGTTTCCGACATGAAATCAAAACATTTCAAAACTCATGACTGATGTACTGTAGACACTCAGGTATTAAGACAAAAAAACGGAAATGTTTCTCTGAAGTTGCACTTCATTGCCACAGTAGAAAGAGCATTAAAAACACGTATGAAAGTGTAAAGCAAACAGAAAAAAACAACGCCAAGTGTACTGTATACTCTCAGCCCCCTAATATCTTTGTGAGCAGGAATGAAAGATTTTAGTCACAGGGTTGGAGATGAAAGGCTGCAATAATAAAATAAAATAAAATCATCAGGAATCTGCCAGATTACTAGGCTGTAAGGCTGACGTTTAAGATACATTTCTTTATGTATCTTAAACCCCTTTTAATTAGAGAAGATGGGTGGAATAAAGCCAACTTCTAATTTTCAGGGGATCTTGAGACATGACAAATTGTTTAGCGTTGCAAAAACGTTGCAGACACAACCTGCTAAAACATAAATAAAAAAATTTACAAAAAAACTTTACAGTTAGCTTTGCGCTTTATCTGGCTATGAAGACTGTTCCCCTTTCAGAGTTTTTAGATTGAAACGAGAGACCATATTTTCCGGGGAGTTGTAGACCAAGTCAAGCCATATGTACGCCTTACAGTAAGAGATCTCTGAATGCGTTCATTTCCCCTCGTTTTCACGGTAACCGATACCGATCTCATCTGAGGCCACTCGTTTCTTCTCTTAACCACCAAAGGTTAAATAACGGATCGGGCAAAGATAAATCCGTTCCTTGATCTCCCTTGAGGGGAAGGAGGACCCTATGAAGGACCCTATGAAGGACCCTATGAAGGACCCTATGGAGGGAATCATCCTTGCTCAGTTTTGAACGGCAAGAGAATGACCTTTTGTTTTACTAGTGAGTCAACAGAGTAGCATAAGCTGAGCAGCTATTCCTTATCTGTTGTAAAGCTCTGTGTGTGTGTGTGTGTGTGTGTGTGTGTGTGTGTGTGTGTGTGTGTGTGTGTGTGTGTGTGTGTGTGTGTGTGTGTGTGTACTTCCTCTTACTACTGCTCTGAGGCATGCAACTGATTCCTGCTACATCTAGATTCAGTTGACTCACCCACACACACACACACGTGCGCGCACACACCTATCGCTGATGTTCGTGCTTTCATGTTTAATGAGGTGTTGCATGGTACTGTAATGTCAACAGAAACGCCAACATGACCGTATTTCACCCCCATGCCTCCAGAAGACAGGGACCCGTCACCCACAGACAACCCTGCTGCCTGTATGAGGCTGGTGCCACATAATGGTCACCGTGGGGGGGAAACTAGCCACCTTTTCCTCATATTTGTTCAATAGATCAATGCTATTGAACACCGTTTACGTCTCTGTTAGCCTTGGCTCAAGAAGACTATCATAGATGTATTTTATCGGGTCTGACTTTTACTTTCATATCTACGAAAGTAAAAGTCAGACTCAATAAAATATATAACACCAGTAACACCCTGAAGAAGGCGTTTGCCGAAACGCGTTGGTGTATTATTTTAATGCTCTAGCCCGTGAATTAATAAAGGCCTTTTATTGTTAAATCCACCTGAGTGCCTGGACCTGGATTTTTGTGCCTCTGTGGCACATTTTGTCCTCTTTTTTTGCTCATTGTATTCCCTTTCATGAGCACCGGTGGTTTGAGGGATACCTGTAGCGCCCCTGCTTTTTTCTTTCTCAATAAAATATATATTGTATATCAAGTAGGTATGTGATGATAAGACATTTAAGTATCTGACCATGTATGAAGTCACCATGCCAACTTTGATGAGGCAGTATTGTGTTGTTCTAAAAACATGTATTTTTCCATTTCCTGACAAAAAATAAATTTACTTTTTTTTACTGCAGCCTAATAGCTGATCTGTGTGAGCCTATACTGTACTTTCTAGGATGGGCATACAGACACAGACTGGGAAAGAGGCGAGGAGGGCGATAAATAGAAAGCATGTCCGTGTCGTAATACTCATAAATACCTCATAGACTCATAAATACCGCAGAGACTCATTCACCTCATAGTCTCGTGACCATCACCTCTGTACCTTATCCTCATACGAGAGAGAGAGTTTCATTTTCAAATGAATCAGAATGGTCCTGCAGCAAATGTCTGTGAGTGAACTAGAGATGATCGTAATATTGCCCCGGGGGCTCATTTCACGTACACTATTATTTATCTGGAATGTTGGTGTGCAGGTGCATTGTGGGAGGCACGAGAGCCTCCTAATTTGAAGGTTATACAAGTACATCCTTGTTTACATGCCCTGCTCCAATAATCCTCTCTCCGTGCCAGCACTCCTCATTGTATGTAAGCCCTCCCCCCATTCACACACACACACACACACACACACACACACACACACACACACACACACACACACACACACACACACACACACACACACACACACACACACACACACACACACACACACACACACACACACACACACACACACACACACACACACACACACACACATTTTGCGAGAGAGGAGAACAACACAGCCAAGCAAATAAGACAGTATGATGATTGACAAAAGAAGACGTGTATGCACATGCTACTGTTATGTGCCCCGCGTGTGTGTTGAAAGAAAAATAAGTGTGAGTGTGTGTGTGTGTGTGTGCGTGCGTGCGTGCGTGATGTGTGTGCACATGTGATGGTTGTGCAGTGTGTTTACACACAGTACTCGGTACAACAAAGCTAAACTTGGAGATGCTGTGATGGCTGCCTGGCCTCGGCTGCATGTGTGGCCGCGAAGCTAGCAGCGAGCAAATGACGACATGTCAACACGAATGGAAACGTTAAAATAACGAGGCGGTGAAATAGGAAATGAGACCTCAACGCCTCATAATGGGTGGGACCTCATCTACCTGTCAATCAGTGACCTGTTTAAATTGTACTCATTGGCCCGTGTGTGTGTGTCTCGGAGTGGGGGGTGGGGGGGGTTCGAGGCAAATAACACATGGCGTACATTTGCAGGCTAAAGTAGCATAACACAAAGAGTTAAAAAATTATAATAATTTAATTAGTAGTGGTTGTGGAATCCTCAAATAATGACATAGGGCTGGCATGGTCATTAAATAGATTTAAAACTTTTTTTTGCGTCAGTTTTTTTTTTGCTTGATTTAATCTTTAGATTTTCAATGTTCATTTTATCAGACACACCCGTCAAATCCATGCTGCTTTTTTTTTTCAATTACGCTTTTCATTCATCTTATTTGAACTAATTGCATTTATTTTTCAAAAAAGAAAATTACCGGTATATTTAAACATAATTAATTGAAACAGCCAGGCCCCCTCAATAATTAAAAGGACAAAATCAGTAACCAGAACCAGGGATCTGTATTTCAATGAGTCTTACATGGTTCAAAGGGTTTATATACAATAGATATAATAAACATTTATGAGCCAAGAAGCAACTAATAAAAATTGTCTGGGGTGCAGTCGGTGCACACAAAAGCTTGAGTAGAGTAAAGCTACTTAAATACTACTATTTGGTGCTCATTATTACACAGTCCTTGTTTACCATTTGGAGCCGGCCATCCCTGTAAAACTGTATGAAAGGCAGAAAGATGCCTTACAGGTTTCATTTCAAACATTGTGGAGATTCCTTTGATGTGATGTCATTTTATCACCCAAGCGGGCACACAGTCGCTGCTCTGTTCTTTAGTCATAGACCGTCTTCTGTCTATGACCAAAGAACATAGCAAAACGCTCACCCCATTCATTCTTCTGATTGCTCAACGCTCTGATCTGCTCTTTCCCGCCATGTGACAGAAATCTTGAAAAGAAGAAAAGTCACGTTTTTTTCTCCAGATGAACTTCTGAACCTGTCTTGCATAACAGTGTTTGGTTTCCTAAGTGTGTGAGAAAGAGGGTAATGTTGTGAAAGAGAAGCCCCCTTTCATTTAGATCAGGGGTCTTCAACAGGGGGTCCGCGACCCCTAGGGGGTCCGCGGAGGTACTGCAGGGGGTCCGCGAAATTATTGGTTAAAAAAATAAAAAATAAATATTTCATTTTCTTTTCTTTTTTTTTGCAATCTTTCCACATTTATGTTAAAGAATAAATCATGATTCTATCCATTTTGAATAGCTTGAATACATGATTACTATGCAATTGACAGATTGTTGATATTATTGACATTGGTTCTCAGTTAATACGTAATATGTTTAGAAATGGTAGTGGTACGGCCCACCCTGCTCGCAGTAACTTGTACATGTTTAAAATAAAAAATATGTCGTAGCCCCGACCCCCCCACCCTACGAGGTGGTAGGGGGTCCCTGCTCCATCTCCCCATCAGTTTGGGGGTCCCCGGCCTGAAAACGTTGAAGACCCCTGATTTAGATCCATAAACCCGGGTTTCCTTTGCAGAGAATTGTTTGACACGGAATACAGCAGTGTTCATTTTGACATAGTCATAGTCGTTTGAATTAGTTTTAGACATATTTCAGTCATCTGAAATGTTTTAGTTTTAGTCAACTAAATCTACAGTTGATTTTATCGACTAAAATGTATGTTTTCGGGCCTTGATGGCGTCACAATGCCTGATTTTACACTTGGTTCTTCATGCTGAAAATAGCAACTACAAGCAACCTGCTGCGACACGTTGTGATTTTGTAGATCTGCTATTTTCAGAGCATAAAAGGAGTTGGCTTAGTTTTAGTCAAGTTTTTATTTGTTGACCAAATTGCCAATATATGTAGTCTTAGTTTTAGTAATCATAGCTTAGTTTTAAGCTCTTTTTTCTTTGTCGTCAGTAAAAAAAAGGTAGTCGACAAATATTTTGTCATACCTTTTAGTCGACGGAATGAACACTGGCCCGAATCATGGTAGAACAAAATAGCTAAAAGGCAGGTTGGAGAAGCACATTATTTGGGCACCAACTTTCCCGGGACATTCCGAGGTAAACAATAGTTCAGTGTTTCCTTGAGGTAATGAGAGAAGAAGGTAAACGAGAGACAAGGGATGAATGAGAAAATAAGTGCACGTGCACAGGGAAAAACAGAGAAAAGATGCTGGCAATACAGATCAAAGAAATGTGTCTGCGACATCAAACAACTGTTGAATCTTTCAGTGTTTTTCTCAGTGGAAAAACGATATAGGACTACTGTATATTTATGAATTTATATCATACATATTCAATTTGACATAAATTATACCCCAGATGGCTATCAAAAATAGTAGTTCAAAACATCAGGGCTTATTGGTTTAAGAGTCTGCTCATGTTTTATGATGATGCATTTGTGTTTTTAAACCTTTCCTTAATTCGACCACTCCTAGCCAGCCCCTAAATGAACCGCAGAAGTAGCAAAATTCATTGGCATTTACTGATGACATAAAGGAACACGCATGAAACGAGCATGAACAAATACAAAACACTACAGGCTCTATTTTCGCTGTGCCTTACCCCATACCTCTAAACTCTTTTGCCATTTTTGACTATTTTGAAAAACATTTTTAAATATTTCAACAATAGATCAACAAGCTCCATGTGCCCTATTTTTTTTTTGAAAACATTTTAAAATAGTTTAACTACATTGACACGCTGTGAGCTTGTAGATCATATATTTGAAACATTATAAAAATAGTAAAAAAAAAAAAGGCAAAGAAGTTTAGGCACAGACAAAAATAGGGCACTATTATATATGTACAGAGTAGAAAAAGGGGGCAAGGTGTGTAGGCTATGAATGCCATCACCTTTCTATGGGAGAAATTAGTTTTCCTCTCCCTTTGGGGTAAAGCATTTCAATCAAATTACTGATTGTAATTGTCCAGTGAGTGTGTGTCCGCTGTCCGGGTAGCTCAGTCTCGCCTTACGACCACATGGGTTCCATCCAGGGCACCGCCAACTCAGCTTGTGAGTAGCACATCTTCAGTGCTGCAAGTCGTGCGGTAAGTACTGGCAGCTGATGGTAGGTGTTGCGCTCCACCTCAGCTATCCATCTCCCAGCAGTTTAAGCACATTCAATTGTGCAACGGGGATAGACTCCTGCACTCTAGCTGATACCGACAATAAGCCTCGCTGACCTACTAACTATCCAATGAGAATTGGCGTTATAAAGCCGATCCAAACAGAAACTAATGGAGTAGAAGTAAGTGTTGGAAATTGGAAATACTCAAGTAAAGTACAAATAACTCAAAATTTTACTTAAGTACAGTACTTAAGTAAATATACTTAGTTACTTTACACCACTGAGGACTGCATTGCTCTGCTGAGCACTGCCTGACCAAAATGACTAGTTCAATCATCTGGAACGCTGCAGCTTTCAAGATTTGTACAGTAAGGCAAGTATAAAGTATTAAGTATGTACATCAACTTGAATTGATGTATTTTACAGTCAGTACACCTTGGGTAAAGATTTGGCAAGAGTTGTTCAACATGTTTTGCTCTGCCAAAAACAGCAGGAGGAGAGGAGTTGATATGTGATAGTCACGCGTGGCTGTCATTCCTTCCACTCGGCCCACACTGGGCTCAGTGAGTCACCCCGCCAACATATGGAAGAACAAGACCTAATTGTTTAGCTCCAAACTCCCAAATAACTCTTCGTTACCATGCACACAGTGGTGCATAATGACACTCATAGTAGTGGTGGAGATGCAGACCAACACAAAGCTGCTGCAGAAAATATTAATATTATTTCATGTCAATCTTAACAGAATTTATTAACAAAGAGGCTGCAAAACAGCCCAAAGGCACGCACAATCGCACATCCAAGGCCATATAGGCTGGGTGCTGGACTACAGAATAATGTACAAATAGAAAAATAAGAGTCCGCACACCAATTACTGCTCCCAAAGAGTAAGTTTACTTGTGTTAAACTTACTCTATTTTTCTATTTAATCTTAACAGATATAACAATTTAAACCCTACATAATATATATCCCGCCTCCCCGACTAGTGTCCGGTTATATATTCGGTTGAGTGTCACAATTTTATTGTTCCCTCCAAACAAATGCTCAAATGGAGCAGCCTGTTCTCACCAGGCGCTCCGAGTTGGCATAAAAACCTACATCCACATTTATGTTCATGTTTTATTTTAGAGATGAGCTAACCTACGCAGCATCAGGTTTATGGACAGGCCCTGAAGTTATTATGACTCCTCTGGCCGAGGGGAATCATTAACTCCCTGGTGACGCCAAGTTATCCCAGTCTAGCCAAGCCCCTAGAACGGCTGGGAAACTGAAGCCATCCTGCCCTATTGGCCAACAGCTGGAACAGCTGGCAGAAACTGCTGGCAACAGCAGCACTTCCAAATTAAAAAAAATAAAATGCGTAAGTGGAGGTACATCCGGGAGACTGAGCCAATAGCCTTGGACCATGGTCTTCCGGATGCTTCAAATGCCACTGAGCACCTTCCATTTAAACAAATAGCTGGGGGTGGGGCAGTCCGCCCTCTAGTTTATATTATACTTCTGAGTCTAGCCCAGAATAGGGATCAGTGTAGAAAAAGTACTCCATTTTTTTTTACTTAAGTAAAAGTATCAATACTGCAATGTACTGTAGAAACACTCTGTTACAGGTAACAGTCCGGTATTCAAAGTTATTCAAGGTTTACTTGAATACAAAAGTATTGGCATCAAAATATTAGGCCTGATCTAAGTTTTCTGAAAGATGTCAAATATTATTCAAATTTATAAAAAACAAATATGTTGCTACATACTGTACATGTAGAGCACTACACAAAAATGTTGAACATTGTAGTAAAGTAAAAGAATACCCCAAAATTGTACTTAAGTACAGTACTTGAGTAGATGTACTTAGTTACCTTACACCACTGACGCAAAGTCAATGTCATCCCCCAGTCTAGCCCAGAATAGGGACGCTATATACTGTATGTGGTTTAAAAGCAGGTTTGAAACTTTGAATGCTGTGCCATGCCATTGTGAGATAATGTGACAATTCCTTGAAAAGTCTCTCTGTTCCTCAACTGTGTATTTTCTGTATTATATAGTATTATATAAACCCCTAAATGGTCAGCTATAATCCATACAAATTCCTGTTGTAAACCACAAATCCTGTGTTGTGTAACCAGTTAGAAATTTGACTTTGATGGAATCCAACAACAGAGCCTGCATGTAAAGATTTGGCATAGTGGCAAACAAGTCAACTATGACAACTCCCAAAATAGACTAAAATAAATAAAGTACAGTGGGGTAGACGGCAATTAGGATTCTGACTAGGAGAACTCCTCCAGGGAAAAATCGATGTGTGCTTATGGACACATTTCAAAATATACAGAGTGCATTGTTGTACTCCATTTATCTTCAAGGGCAAATCGATGGAATAGACAGAGAGGACCTTTTGTTAGTTTTTTTTCTCCCCAGCAACCATTAGAGGGGGGATGTGGAGATTCTCTCCACACTGGCCTCAGTGCTGCTGCCCCAGACATCCCTGTGGGGACATGTGGGACTTGAGGGACTGTCTGTGTGTGTGCATATGCATGTGTTTGTGTGTGTGAGAGTGAGTGTGTGCGTACGTGCTTGCGTGTGCGTGTTTTAAGTTGAATTGTTGGAGGCGTGCTCTTCATTCAGCAGATGTACTTGATGTCATCGACCGGTGCAGAGGGGAACCACTGTGTCTGGAGGGAACCTATATTGGGTTCTGCCTTTCATCAAAGATTCATATCCATCGATGAGACGACGTCCAGCCAGGGGACCTCAATCTAATTTGTTGTTGGAACCTCGCACAACCAGTTAACGTTCGATTTCAACCATAACCCATGTATCATGTATCAACCCTGTATAATATGAACTACAGTTAGTGGTCTGAAGAGCCATTTGAAACATTGGTCAGAAACATAATGTTAACAATGAAAATCAATGTTCTTACAGCCTAACCTTGCCTCTGGGTGTGCATGCCTAGCTTGTGAGAAATGTATGATAGGAGTGACTGGTCTACCAGGCCTGCATCAGTTATATTGATCCATATAGACTGTACAGCGTGCAAGCACACAATCACACACCCACACACAGTGGTCACGAACAGACATGCTCTCTCACACTCACACTCACACACACACTCACACACACACAGTCCCCAGAGTCCTGGATCTGAATCTGTGCCAGCACAATGCAGCACTGCAGACATGGGTGTGGCTGCACTGATTTTTAATATCATCAGTATTGCTTAGGCCAGTGGTTCTCAACCTGTGGGTCGGGACCCCCAGAGGGGTCCCCAAATTATTTTGGGGGGTCCCCAGATGTTTAGCTAAATGTTAACATTGTTTTCTCACTCAACAGTAAACAGACCAACATACAGTATAAGTGTATACAGGGTATCTAAAGTGACAATTAAAGACCTTTTTAGTACCTCTCGTCAAACATGAGTCAAATTGTCAAATATTAGAGGCAGAAATTGTGAAAATAGCAGATCTACATGCTCACAACACCTCGCAACGCGAGGCGTTGTGAGCATGTAGATCGGCTATTTTCACAATAGTATAGATCGAGTCAAACTAAATGTAAATCCGACTCCTTCAATTCAAAGTGCTTGTGCAGGGTGGGGGTCCCCAGTTCAAATATGATTATTTTGGGGGTCACAGCCAGAAAAGGTTGAGAACCACTGGCTTAGGCTGTATGTTGCAGCCAAGCTGTACCAAAACTTGGAATGAAATATATATATAGAGTATGTCAAATGTCTTACAGATCTGAACTGCCTCACTAGCTAGGTTCTTCTCAAAGCCTTTTTCACGAAAAGGCTTGCTTCATGTTAAAGCAGCCACGCTGCCAAAAAATGTGTGGGTTCAACAAACATTGTACTCTGCCATAATCGTAAGCTAAGAGAACCTCAATAAAAAAATAAATAAAAAAAGTCTTGCTTCATAAATAAATAAATAAATAAAATGCAATGATAAAGATTTAGTGATATTGCCTGAATGAGATATAGTGGTATACATTAACCACTTCAGCCCTATGCTATTTGAAAATAGCAGAGCTGTGGATCCGCCTTAGTTTTGGTACTTTAAGTACATTTTGATGCCAATACTTTTGTACTTCCACTCAAGTCCATTTTATATAGGCCTACCAGACTTTTACTTCTAGATTGTGGTATTATGCTGTAAGTAAAACGATTTAGTACTTTTTTCCACCACTGACCAAAACAACCAAATATGCTATAGTTCATTACACAAACAATCATGTGATTACAGTAGGTGCAACAAATTTGGGTGCCCCCCCTCCCCCCACCCAATCACCACCAGTGTGCGTCAATGATGACAGAGGGTCGAGTAACCCGAGTCAATTTAACTCCCCGTATAGGATGTGTTTGACAAGCACTAAGTAAATGTGCTTGGAGATTAGGAAAACATGCCTATCTTTTAGAGCAAACACTGAACCCACTCACTCTCAAAGCTTGTGTCAATATGGAACTCCAGCAGCCGGCTTCTATCATGGGCCTGCGGCCGCTGATGCTGTATAAGGCTAACTAAAGTCCCGGGTGGTGCAGCGTTGAAGTCCCGGCCCACCAGCACGGAGGTTGTGGGTGCGAATCCACCGTGGTGCATCCGGCTTTGTCGGGCGTCTATGCCAGTGGTTCTCAAACTTTTCAGGCCGCGACCCCCAAAATAATCATATTTTAACTGGGGACCCCCCCCCCCACCCTGACGAGCACTAAGAGCTGAGGAATTAGATTTTGTATAAGTCGGTTCTATTGTGAAAACGTGAGGCGTTGTAAGCATGTAGATCTGCTATTTTCACAATTTCTGCCTCTAATATTTGAGCCGGGTGGGGACTGGGTGATACTGGTCATACTCCTGTGGGCCGGGGGCAGCACCTGTCTGCGTGGACTGTTGGGTGGAAGGCTCTACGTCCTCCCGGTGGAGGCTCCTCACTGGCAGGTGAGTCAGTAGGATTACAACAACAGTGACAACACAGAAATGTGTGGGGATGAATTAATTGGCATAACGACTACATTGGGGAGAAAGGGGGATCAAATATAACTACATTTTAAAATAAAATAAATTAGCTCGTTCAATCTGGCCCCAGCTGTAGTAAGCTGCAGTACCTGAATCGAAAGAACCTGTCAAGTCTACAGAAAGACTCCTCCACATAACAAAGTGATTGTTTATGAAGGTCTTGTTGTGAATGAGGAGGTGTGCAATGAGGAATTCCAGAGTTGATTAGTGGACTTGCATTCTCACTGTGCTTATTATACTTTTTTTCCCTTTTTGCATCTAATGATAATCTACAGTACATCTCTGTTTAGACTGAATATATATTTAAATTAAGAAATACAGTACTTCCGCTGTTATAAAATGATAACAACCAACATCTTTTACTGTAAAGGGCTCTGTGAAAAAACCTGTGTAGGCACTGCAAGTAAAATGCTAAAGCTGTCCTCTGCACAAAAACAACAAAGGGGCCTCACTATAAGGCGGGAAACGGGAAAACAGGCCAGACACCAGCGGAAGGAGCGGAAATGCAGGAGGTGCAGAAAGGAGCTTCCCAAAATCTGGCAGCCATACAGCGAGCTGGAATGTAATGTGAGGGGGAGTGAGGGGCGGAGATGCAAAAGTCCTGGAAAACATGGAGTCATGTCCTAATTCACAGCGTTTAGTAACATAAATTCAGAAAATAACCAGAGCTTAAAAAATGACGTGACCAGCTATCTGGCTTCAAGCATCTGCGCTGCAATTTCACAGTCCCCCCCCAGCTGCAGTGCCAGAGAGAATCTCACTTCTGAAATGTCCATTCTTCAGAATTTCAAATGAATGTTAATTGCAGTAAAGGCGTGAATGTCGGTTTCTCAGACCCAGACATTTCATTAAACTCACCTAGACATAATGCACCCTGTCTACCTTTCATCTCCCGCATGCTGCTGAAGGCCAGGTAAAAAAAAAAGAAAGAAATCTTTGGAATTAATAAGCCCTGTTTTCCTTTCTCACACTTGAATGCCAAGCTGCAACATGATCAGAGGGTATAAAGATCCACGTAAGTCAAGGAAAAGCAAAACAACCAAAAAAGCAAAGGAAAACTATGTAAAAAAAAAGAAAAAAAAAGAAAAAAGACATTATGTTCATGTGGAACTTGAAAAGAGAGATATTTGACCCTTCACATGGGGCTATGTCAAAGAACTTACTAGAGGCATTATAGTATGAGACAGAGAGGATTATGAACTTGCAAAAAATGTAAACACAAATCTCTTTGTGGCCCGAACTCCCCCTTACACTAACAATGCAACGCTATTGCCAATTGTTGTTGTATATCAGTTACTGTTGACTGAAACTATGCTGAGGAGGACATGGCATTTTGTAAGCTACAGCACGATTTGATCCAATTGGTTAAATACCGGTCGTTTACTGGCTGATGGGGCCAGGCTTTCTCATGAATATTCTTTATGTCATGTGAGAAGTACTAGAAACGCTGCCTCTCTTCATCCGCCCTGTTAACTCAATCAGCGCCTTTCACGGGATGTCGCGTGAAAAGTAATAGAGTATCTATAGAGCCATTCACGCGATGTCGCGTGAAAAGTAATATATTACTATTACTGTAACGGCGAGTAAAAATACCTAGTACAATGGCCGACGCTCCGGAGACGAAATCCGCGCTGATTTGTCATCATCACGGCTCCACGAGCACACAATAGTCATCCCATAACATTGAGGTGGACGGCCGATCTCATCTTTAATGTCCATTATCTCAAAACTACACTTTAGAAGCTAGGATGGAGGCAGATGCTCGCTTATTTTACACAGTTATAAAAGCTCCCGGTCGGCCATTACACAACTCCACGTGGACACGCATCGGTTCCGGCGCACGATCCGATGACGTCAGACCGGAAGTACTTCCGGTCTAGACTTCTGGCCTTCAAAATAAGACAGCGGCCGTTAATGGGGCCGGGAGGGGGCACTCTGGACCCCCTAATCCGTTAATGTCCTGGGCTCAGAATGAGTTAAGATGTCAGGCATTAACTCATCTTAAAAATGGTATGGCATTCACTTCAGGTATGCATTTATAATTTATAATGCAAAACTCATAACTTTAGCCACAAAATATTTGATTACCAATAAACCCATGTATTAAAGCAAAATAAATTAAAATCTCAAGACTAATAACATTGTTCCCACTGTTCTACATACTGCCCCCCACCTGTCAGCGGTGAGTGTTTGGCGAGAGGAGTACAACAAAGGCCCAAAGTCCTCCTGGTGGGGGCTCCTCACTGGCAGGTGAGTCAGTGGGATACAACATTACGTCCTCCCGGTGGGGGCTCCTCACTGGCAGGTGAGTCAGTGGGATACAACATTACGTCCTCCCGGTGGGGGCTCCTCACTGGCAGGTGAGTCAGTGGGATACATTACGACCTCCCGGTGGGGGCTCCTCACTGGCAGGTGAGTCAGTGGGATACAACATTACGTCCTCCCGGTGGGGGGTCCTCACTGGCAGGTGAGTCAGTGGGATACAACATTACGTCCTCCCGGTGGGGGCTCCTCACTGGCAGGTGAGCCAGTGGGATATAACATTACGTCCTCCCGGTGGGGGCTCCTCAATGGCAGGTGAGTCAGTGGGATACAACATTACGTCCTCCCGGTGGGGGCTCCTCACTGGCAGGTGAGTCAGTGGGATACAACATTACGTCCTCCCGGTGGGGGCTCCTCACTGGCAGGTGAGTCAGTGGGATACAACATTACGTCCTCCCGGTGGGGGCTCCTCACTGGCAGGTGAGTCAGTGGGATACAACATTACGTCCTCCCGGTGGGGGCTCCTCACTGGCAGGTGAGTCAGTAGGATACAACATTACGTCCTCCCGGTGGGGGCTCCTCACTGGCAGGTGAGTCAGTAGGATACAACATTACGTCCTCCCGGTGGGGGCTCCTCACTGGCAGGTGAGTCAGTAGGATACAACAGCAGTGACAACACAGAAGTGTGTGGGGAGGAATTAATTTGCAAAACGACTAAGCTGTGGAGAAAAAGGGGGTAAAAAAATATATAATAATAATATCTGGGCTTTTCTGAGTAGTGAGTACTGTGTATGATAATTGGCTACTCTAAATTTAAATAATAATACAAATATCTGCTATTTTTGTGCAAAACACCAGTGCACAACTAAAGTATGAAATCAGGCTTTAGGTTTTCTGTAAGAGAGAGTGAATAAAGACGACGCTTTGGATCTCCGGCCTGGTTTCAATATGCTAGGCTTTTATTCCTCCTTCCCTTTCGCACTCCATGAGACGATACCCTCCTCTCCTCCACACATGTAGGGTTTACTTTGGAGTTCTTCCCATCCCCTAATCTGAGCCCAGTGTTTACCCAGCAAACACCCTGAGCCAGACCCACACACCACCACTGGTCTTACTGAAGCTCCTGTGTTGCTGGAGGGAAGCTCGCCTCCCTGCAGAGCTGCGGCCTGCCCTGCACGTTCACCACATTCTGTTTGTCACTGCTATTTACAAATGCTACTAGCGAGGAATCCAATCTTCAACAACATTTTTTTGGTCCACTGCCGTCTTTCACTGGCATAAAAAATAAATACAAACTAAGCTATGGTGACTAACACTAAGACTGTATTGACAATTTGGTCAACAAATAAAGACTATCCACAACTTTTCCAACGTCCCATTGTGCATTGCGCAGAAGGAGTGCGGCAGTTCCGGCGTCGCAGCCAAGAGTGATCTACAAGCTCACAACGCTGGCATCTGCGACGCGACGTGAGCTTGTATGTCTGCTGTTCTCCGGAAGTGTCCCACAAATAATTCTACAGTAAATTCTCACGGAAACAGGTGGATAGACTAGACTAAAATGTTAGGGAGGGACTAGTGGAGAAGAGATCCAGTAGAACTAAAAGACAAGTCATTTGATGTTTGGTTGCGCTCGGGTGTTGTGCTCGGAAAATATCAGATCTACGAACTCAACACATCGCAGTTGTGTGTTTGTAGATCGGCCATTTACAGCATGCAACCAAATCTAGAATCTGCCATTACGACGACGACTGTGACTAAACTAACACGAGTTCAACACAATAGGTTTGACAGTGAACACCATTTGTACAAAATGCTACAAGCGAGGAATTGAATCTTCAATGCAGTGTGTGTGCGCGCACTCGGGCGTGCGTGTGTGTGTGTGTGTGTGTGTGTGTGTGTGTGTGTGTGTGTGTGTGTGTGTGTGTGTGTGTGTGTGTGTGTGTGTGCTACAGCAGTTGTTCCTAAACTTTTCAGGTCAAGACCCAAAAGATAAATTAGACGCTGCCCGGGACCCAAAACTAGTGAAAACAGCAGATCTACAAGCACACACGGCATCGCGTGCTTGTATCACTACTTCTTCATTATTATATATATCTTTTGAATATATATATATATTTCTTTATGTAGGAAAAGAAAATGGTAATTTCTACTAGAGTCATGAGTCGTGAGTGACCCATACAAATTGGTCCGTGACCCACCAATGGTTCGCGAGTCGCGACCCACTGTTTGGGAAACAGTGTACTACAGCACATGCAAGTATGTGTGTGTGTAGCGACCTCCCTGTCATTAGCTAATACACGGGGCATATTGCTAAAGCTCCTGTGTAGCTTGGAAAGCTGGAACAGGTGGTCTTATCAGCAACACGCCCTTATGTAGGCCACATGTCAAACATTACGTTGGCCAACCCCAGGCTAAAAGGTTGATGTAAGGATGATGTGCTGAGGAACTGTAAGATAACGTAGCCAAGAGAGCAGACCTGTGAGGGAGTGACTTAGCACAATCACTACACCACCAAAGCTATTAACCCACATGGTTGGTCAAAGCAGGTCAATCCAATTAGTTGGGTCTGAGAGACAACAAACAATCCCATGCAAATCCAAGAATAACCCTTCTAGTCTTTTCTTTCTTTCTTCGTCTGAATTACCCAAAGCAAGAAACAAGGAAATACAATAATCTAAGAGTCCTTGGATTTAAGTGATTTAAGGTACCTGTAATTGAGTAAAAAAAAGTTTAAAAAAAAGAAAAGAAAAAAGATAAATCATTTTGAAAAAGAAAAGAAAAAAAAAAGGTAATTGGATCGTGGCTATGAGCTGAGCGACCTCCTTTCATTGAAACATGCTAATTGTAATTGAGTAACCCAACATCTTGGTTTCCACCACCTTTATTAATGTTCTATTAAGCAATTAGCAAATGTACCCATCCTAAACATAATGTCTTTCTTAAGCAGCTAACCTCTTATAAGATAAAACCATGGAATGGGTTTAACTACAGAATATGGTTCTCAATTTTGTACTGCCGTCATGTACATTTTACACTTTCTGCCTGAGGACATGGGTTATTGAAAGGATCAGTGATGTCTTGCAGACAGAAGGGATATGGGCTGTTAGAAAAGTCTCTGGGCGGGAACTTTATCTCTCCGCTCACAAGAAGAAGAAAAAAAGGGGGGGAAAAAGATCCACAGCCGAGCCTCTTCATTGTTGTCATTGTTGTGGACAGTTAATGAGTCATTCACGATACCACAGGCAACATTCCAAAAGGGACAGGAACTTTATTCTTAGCACGGTGTGGTGGTGACACTTATCTTCTTACGAGGATGGGCCAGCACAGCTCAGATGGCCAGACAGCTATGGCAGCTATTTATTTACTGATGGAGGATGAAGAACAGAGAAATATTGTAGAGAAGGGGAGCGAGAAAGGGAGGGAGGGAGAGGGAGAGGGAGAGGGAGAGGAAGAGGAAGAGGGAGAGGGAGAGAGGGAGAGAGAGAGAGAGAGAGAGAGAGAGAGAGAGAGAGAGAGAGGGGGGGGGGGGGAGACTGTAGGGTTGGAGAAAATGTAAAAGAAACCGATAAGACAATAAGCATTTGTTTTAAGTTTTCTTGTGATAGCTTCATTTTTGTAGTCACTCATCTCTCTCCCCTGGTGTTGTTGCAATCATTCTTCTACACTACAATGCACTACAGTCACACTACAATCCACAGAGAATAATGTACTGTAAAGGTCTTCGGACTTTCTGTCAGAAGAACCAAGAAGAACCAACGATGGGGGACCTCAGTCTGTATAAAGCAGAGAGCTGTTGTGGTGTTCTTTCCCAGAGTGACTGACTTGAGCTTCTCCACTCCAAAGCCTGCTCTTTTCCAGATGTGTGATCTGAACTTCAGCACCAGGCTTTACTCTAAAACCTCATCTGGTGGGGTTGTGTGTGTGTGTGTGTGTGTGTGTGTGTGTGTGTGTGTGTGTGTGTGTGTGTGTGTGTGTGTGTGTGTGTGTGTGTGTGTGTGTGTGTGTGTGTGTGTGTGTGTGTGTGTGTGTGCGCGCGCGTACGTGTGAGAGCACACAGGCTTACAGTGACACACACAGCTTCAGATATGAACCTCAGAGGGAAAAAAAGGTCACCACCATGGATTTAACTTAAGTGGAGTAGAGGGTGTGCTGCTTTCACCTTTTATGTAACACATTTTGTTCATACTCAAAATCACAGAAATGGAAAAATCCATCAAAGATAAATGGCAGCCGGTGCATTCCAATGGACAGAAGCCATGACCCGTGTCATTTTGTGTGGTGGTTGTTTTTGCAGCCATTTACCTCCAGTTTTATAGGAAACCAATTATTGAATATTTACGCTGTTCTACATTTATAGATCAGTGAATCTCATCCTTTTCTGGCTGCGACCCCCCAAAAGAATAATATTTCAACTGGGGACTGCAGCAATCGTCTTTTTTCCATTTAAGTTCTTATTTTTTTTATTAGGTACTAAAACATGTGGGGACCCCACTGGGGGTCCCCGACCCAGAGGAACCATTGGTATAGATTAATAAGAGAAAGGCACGGGTTGTAAGATAAAAAAATATATATAGATATTTGACTACCGGTAGATGTTTTTGTGCTGCTATAGAAGAAGAGAGGGGGGGGGGGGGGGGGGGGGGGGACATGAGTAAGCATCCACAAAGGGCTTTTAAAACAACTCTGAACATCCGCTCTCTTTACACACATTCAGGACAGGAGAGGGTCACTAAGGAGTGTTGGAGGGAGATATATCTATTCTAGCCAGCTGCAGATAGACAAAGTCAAGGCCACTGAGGAAGGGAGCACATGCGTGCACATGTGTGCACACACGCGTGCGTGCACATACGAGAAAGAGTTTATTCTAAGAGAAGTTGAAAGTCGATACAAAACAGAGGTTTCAGTCCGACTCCGTTTCCTATCATTCAGGGGGAGACAGAGCACGACGACTGAATGGAAACTATTGAGCTACAATTCCATGATTGCTGGGGGAAAAAATGAACCTACGGGTTCATCAAGGCCATCTCCCTGCATAATATTTCTACTATGTGACAAAGAATGAAGGCCTTTCTGTCCTCTTTGTTTCTATGTGGCCCAGTAAGGGCAGGTGTATCTAGACCAGTAGGACAGCTGCTGCATTCTGACACCACGTGCAGACTGCACTATGCCTGTGTGTGTGTGTGTGTGTGTGTGTGTGTGTGTGTGTGTGTGTGTGTGTGTGTGTGTGTGTGTGTGTGTGTGTGTGTGTGTGTGTGTGTGTGTTGCCGACGGGGCACCTGTACACTCTCGCATGCCCCGGCCGGCGTAAATAAAGATCCTGTGTGGGGGGGACATAGACAGAGGCACACTGTGTTAGGCTAGCATAGTCTACACTAGCATCTGTGTCCACTGACTAGCATAGTCTACACTAGCATCTGTGTCCACTGACTAGTTGTCTCACAGGCATTGCAGTGTGAGGGTAATGATGCCAATGACAATTAGCCAACAAGCTACATTTGCAATGAGTTCAGGACGCCACAGATAAATTAGTAAAGAGAACGCAATGTGTTTCAACCCTGAATTGAACAGTGGCCGCTATTACGCATCGACGACCAGTTCAACTAACACAACCGGTTTACAGTAGCTATCCTCTTGTAAATTTTGCCGCATTTAATTCATATAGCTTGATCAGCATTGCGGGTTCGAGTCCCACAATAAAGATCGAGTCTATGATCTTTACTGTCTCTCCCCATCTCTCTCCCCTGTTTAATGTCTATCTATACTGTATAAATAAAAGGCAGAAAATCCCCAAAAACATCTTTAAAAATGAGAAAAGGGGGGAAAAAGAAGACATAAGTACCCTCTACATTTGACACACAGGTCAAAGTAGACTAGAACTAAACCATAAGTTAAAAGATACAGGAATGTTTTGGAAGCCATAGTCCTACAAGTAGAAACCCAACACAAGGCAGCTTTGACCCCTGCAATAAAATAACACTGTAAATTCACCATTACAATAATTGGACCCTACCCGACCTGCCCCGGGGGAAAAGTCAATGTTTTAGCCCCGAACCGGCTCGGCTCTCGGTTCGGCTCTCGGGTAATCGGGTCCTGGAAGACCCGAGCTACCCTCTAGTCATGACCCATACAAAATGGTCCCACAAATGGATGGCGACCCAGTGTTTGGGAACCAGTGCTCTCAAAACATTTTGTGACATTTTGCTCAGTGACTGAGATCAATTTTTTAGTTAATAATATACTGGAATCCCTATGTTGGTCAAATATAACTCAAAATAGGGATTCCAGTATATTATTAACTGGCATCCCTATTTTGGTAAAATTATCAAAACTCCCACAGTTTCCAATAATCTATTTGGAAGCGTTTGGAATGGGGTCATATTGATCTGCGTAAATTCTCTGCATGAGGGGGATTCTGGGAATATATTTGTATATTGTATTCTTTTCCTGATGTGGATTAACGAGGCTTTACTGAGTGAGTACAACATTTTATCCACAAAGCTAGATACAAGATAATAAGCTAGTACAGTATCGTACATCTGGGCTTAGTTAAAAACATTTAGATTAGAACACAAACATTGTCTGCCAGTCAGAGATACAAACACTACTGTATCTTTACCTCAAAAGGAAGAGTATTTAAGAACACATTAAATCACAAACAGCCCAGGCAGCTGAATTGTAATGTTGACTCAAGAAATCTTGCAAAAATCGACACAACGCTTTCTTTCCAACACTGTCTGACAAATTCAGTGGTGGAAAAAGTACTCACATTTTTTTAAATATCAATACTGCAATGAAGGAATACTCCTTATTAGCATCAAAATGTACTTGAAGTACAGTTGAACTGAAAGTACTCATTATGCAGAATGTCTTAGTTCACAAGGTTTCAAATGTATACAAAATATTTTGAAAATAGCAGATCTACAAGATCGGAGCTTGTAGATCGGCTCTTGTAGATCGGCTATTAGATATAGTGGAGTAAAAGTAAAAGTATTGGAAATACTCAAACAAAGTACAAATACCTCAAAATTGTACAGTACTTGAGTAAATGTATTTAGTTACTTTACGCCACTGCTTTGCATCTGGTCTGACATGGTGAACGGTGGAGACCGGAGGTCTTCAACAGGGGAGGGGGTCTGGGAACCCTAGGGGGTCCTCAGAGTTACTATAGGGGTACTCCAAAACGTCCATAACAACTTGGACCCTAGTGTCCATATTCCTAGAACTGTAGCCAAAATTAGCAGATCTGCAAGCTCACAATGCCTCGCGCTGTGAGGCGTTGTGAGTTTGTAGATCGGCTATTTTCGGCAAAGAGGTTTGGTGTACAGGGGAAAAAGAACAGACTAAGTACAGAGTGAAAGGTCAAGTTATGACGGTTGAAGTGGTTAAATATCTGAAAACACAAATTGACATGAATCCAAAATATACTGATGATGGTGCTGGCAAACGATGAAACTATATGGAATTTATGAAAAGGTTGTGGGAGTCCCGCTGCTTCATCTCTCTCTCAACCAAGGCATCCTTGGCCTGAAAACGTTGAAGACCCCTGGTGGAGACTATGCTCATTGCTCAGATCATCAGAGCCCCCCCCCCTCAAGCAGGGCCAATTGAATAGCCTGAAGTAATGCTCTCTTCATGTACTTAACCTGATCTACCCGAAAAGACAAGAGATAATAAACATATGTCATCTGGAAAATCATGAATGACTGCAAGAACCAAACAACTGTCAGCACATAGCCAGCATTATGCAATCATCCTCCAACCATGGTCAAGATTTACTTAAAGGCCACATTATTTATAGGTTCTCCTTTTCCCCAACTATGTCACTAACTAAGCTGCCACATAAACAATACTAAGTAGTGTTCAACACTTTCTTTCCTTGCTTTACATGGCTACACAATTTAACACAGAGTACATTTTTACTCAGAGTTTCAGAGTTAAATAAATATTCCAGACTTGACGGTATGTAGTCTGTGGTCTAACGGTATATAAACAAACTTTCTATGGGCAAACCTCTTGAGACTCGCACCTTGAACCCAGAGCTCAAACAGGAAATACAGCAGCACACAGGTGTAGTAGACCAGTCACCATGATTGTGTACATGGTCACAGCAGCCATCTGTAGCCTTTAAACCCACCTCATCTCCTATCTCTAAATGTTTATGGTTTTTCTCAAATGAATGCCCTACTCGATCATAATACAGCGTCACACAAAAGTGTCAAAAGTAGCAGATCCGCAAACCCGAAGCGCTGTGTTTCGAGCTTGTGGATCAGCTACTTTTGCACATTTTTATTTTTATTTGAATCCTGAAAAGTTCATGAACACATGAAGTCATCTTTTGGACGTTATTTTCCAAAACTGTAGGTAGGATTTAGAAGGGGTTTTTTAGAATCGGCCTCAGGTCTAAATGGGTTAACATAGCTTCACCTGTGTCTTCGGTTACTACACAAACGCAACCAGACAAAACATTGAGAGTTCAGGGCTCTGTCAGTCGATCCCGCTCTCTCTCTCTCTCTCTCTCTCTCTCTCTCTCTCTCTCTCTCTCTCTCTCTCATTGTGTCCTACTAGTGTTGATTTCGTCGACTAAAACTATGACGAAGAATGTTTGTCGACTACCTTTTTTCACTGAAGAAAACTAAATAGAAACTAAACAAAAAGTACGCTATGATGACTAAAACTAAGACTAAGTATATTGACAATTTCGTATATAAAAACTGGACAAACATTATGAGGGACTAAGAGATTCAGCAGAACTAAAAGACAAATCATTTTAGGTTTGGTTGCACTTGGGTCACAATGCGCGCAACGCGTTGTGAGATTGTAGATCGGCTATTTTCAGAGTGCAACCAAGTGTAATATCAACTATTACGACGCCATCAATGCACCGCCGAATCACATTTTCATTGACAAAATCAACTGTAGATTTAGTCGACTAAAATATTATAATATTTAGTCGACTAAAACTGGACTAAAACTAAACATTTCAGATGACCAAAACCAAATTACATTTTGTTCAAAAGACTGACTAAAAGAAAACCAAATCGAAAATGCATTGCTGCCAAAATCAACACTAGATCCCGGTCTCTCTCCCTCTCTCATTAAGTCCTACCCAGAGAGCGAGAGCGAGAGCGAGAGAGAGAGAGAGAGAGAGAGAGAGAGAGGAGAAGAAGAAGAAGACGGGGAAAAGAACTACCACTTTCAGAGCACTGTAAGTTGACCCCGCCCTGTTGGGAGTGGTCCAGTAATACATACTAATCCTACTCAGTATTGAGGGGTGACTCTGAGGAGAAGGTATTAAATGTGCTGCTGCTGCGCACACACGCAAGCACACGTGTGCACACGCTCGCGTGTGTGAGGCTGTGAGCAGTGTTGTAAAGTAACTAAGTACATTTACTCAAGTACTGTACTTAAGTAGAACTTTGAGGTATTTTTACTCTGCTGGAGTATTTCCAATTTTCTGTACTTTTCCTTCCACTCCACTACATCTCAGAGGCAAATATTATACCTTTATTCCACTACAATTATTTGAAAACTTGGTTACTAGTTTCTTAAGCCATCTACAAGATTCAGCTATTTTCAAAAGATTTTTTTTGTACTTTCCACTTTTGGTACTTTGGTACTTTACAGTACTTGAATTCTGGACTTTGTATTGCAGTTAATGCAGTATTGGTACTTTTACATAAGTACAAAATGTAAGTACTTTTTCCACCACTGCGTGCGTACGCTGAGGCAGCAAAGGAGGAGATGCTGTGAGAGGTGTCCTGATGTGACTCACAGTGGGACCGTTTCTGTTGGAGCAGAAACTCAGAGCTCAACGGGACGGGCCAACAGGACCCCTGTGGGCAGTGGTGTAAAGTAACTACAGTAAGTACAGTACTCAAGCACTGTACCTATGTACAATATTGAGGTATTTGTACTTCCCTGGAGTATTTCCAATTTTATTTTTACTGCTACTCTTGGATCCAAATATTGTACTTTTACTCCACTACAATTATTTGAAAACTTTAGTTACTAGTTACTTTGCCCGATAGGCTATTAAATTATATTATAAAACATACATTAGCCAATTTAGCCCTATTCTATACCGTGGCTATTTGAAAATAGCCAACCTACAAGCTCACAGCGCGTCGCGACACATTGTGAGCTTTTAAATCTGCTATTTTCAATTTTTACATTTTGAATTCCGGACTTTTACTTATAACAGAGTATTTCTACATTGCTGTATTGATAGTTTCCCTTAAGTAAAAAGATTTTTTTCCACCACTGCATGTGGGCCAACCATGTCTTTGGCTCCATTACATAATGCACACACACAACCCACAGTTATCCCACTGATTAAAGCACCGCTTCAGCTTTTTTCAACTACAGCCCCACATCAGTCCTCACTAATGGTTACAATAGAAATCTAAGCTGCATCTTATCTTACCATTGATGTATATTCATTCGGTCTTAAAGGCGAGTTGTGGATAGCTCCAAAATGTACTTGCCAATGAATGACACCAACAGCTGGGATTTAAAGTATTATTAATATTATACATTTTTGCGATACCATAGCATATGCAACAACTACGGCAACAGCTTTAGCACGTCAATGTTCCAGGTAGAAAAAGGTTATAGTTTCCATGAGTTAGAAGTCCCTGCCGATGATGGCAAATAAATCTTCAAGCTGTCCCGCCTCAGACACAGGACGAGCAGAGAGACATGGTACCATCCTAGAGTGAGCATTAGTGAGGTGGTTGGAAAAAGGGGAAATTAACGCACTGGGCCTCTCGGAGGGCAGCCCACTACACAAGGGAATGTGTGTGTTAAGTCTCTGTGCTTACTCTAAGTGTCTATTCATTTGTCTGCTTGTGTGCATGAAAGCATTATGGTGGGTTTGTGTATCCTCTAATTTTCATATATATTTTTATTTTGCAGCAGTTGTCAGATACCTTGAAGTGGTCTACACCAGGGGTCTTCGATGTTTTTCAGCCAACAGACCCCTAGCTTAGAGAGATGAAGCAGGGACTCCCCCCCTTAGACATTATGAACAACAGAAATCTACAAATAAATAAGAATAATAAAATAGAAGTGATTTACTGATAAACCCCAACTGCTCAGCTGCTCCCAATGAGCATCCATGGAACATATTATTGATTTGCAGGTTTTGTGATGTGTGGTTACTTTTTTCTTGCACCGTCCTTCACACCCACTCAGGATGCAGGCTCACACTAAAAGTGCATCGCATCAGTCTTAAACATAAGGTAAACACCTGCAAACCAAAAGGTGACATCTGGACTGAAGGCACTGAGTAGCAGTTATGCATGCTGTAAGAGAGCCTTGACGACTGGTTAGAGGCAATAATACCAAAAAGAAAAAGGCATATTATCATCAGGTCTATCTCTTCTCTATGGAGGAGCACTGGACAGGGAACATTTCTTTCACCCATCAATCTGTCAAGTCTCTCTCTCTCTCTCTCTCTGCGGATACATACAGTACATGTCGCTAGACACATTATGACTAAAAATAGAGGATGAGGCAAACTATTATGTCCTGTGCGAAACAGCAGTTTATCTTTTCAGAGGCAGAGGATCTACCGTTTCCTGCACCAAGGTTATCATTACCCAAGAGCAACGCTAAGACAAATAGGTCTCATGCAGAGACAGACCAGATCCAAGTACAATATGAATCATAAGCCGTACAGGCTTTAAGCATTCAAGAAAAGTAAGATGACATATTCTGAGGCCCTCCACCACATCTGGGTTTCATTTATAGTCAGAGATAACTGGTTAAAGACACATACTTTAAGGGGTTTTTAAAGTCAAGATCTGTCATATCTAGAAGCAGCTTGTAAACAGTGATGGACAGTGGATAATATTAGATAGAATGAGCGCATATTTGTCATATTATTTCATAAACAATTTCAAGCATCTTCATTTGTCATTAGGAGCCTGAAGTTTGAAGGTGAGAAAAGACAAGAGATAAGGATTGAGAGAGAAAAACAAACTTCTGTTACACACAATAACCGATGCCTCCTATTCATACATCTGTCTCACTTTATATACTTTTATAAGATATTATTGTGGGGTCTTTATCTGCCTTTACTAATAATTTCATTGTAGAGATAGAAAGGAAACAGGGGGAGAGAGATGGGGAGAGACAGCAACGACTGTCGGGACTCGAACCCGCGGTGCACTGCCTATGAGCCTAGGTTCCCGGAGTAGGCCAGGTTTGCACAAGCATAACTAATCACGATAACATGCTCCTACTTGTCTATGTCTCCGATCCAGGCATTAATCTACATCAGCCCAATAATTGATCAGTACTATGAACACTTAAAGTGACAGGGCTTGTCAGGATCGTAACAGTTAACTACTGCTGCTGGCAAGCCTCCAAAAGAGACGAGAGGCGTTTGTAAAGTGATATCCGCCATCAAGAGTTAACATGCTGTCGATCTGCATGCCTGGGACTGGGGCGCCTGGGGCTGCAGCTCGCCTCACAACTAACAGCCATTAGAAAATGTCTGTCAGCTCTGTTCTGGAACACCATCTTTCACCCAAGGGTGACAGGTCAACAATGTCTTGGTCTTTAATCTGGGGGTTTTCATCTTCTTTTTTTTTGTTAAGAAACTGTGCTACTGCCATCTGGCACCTGCCGTTAAGGAAAGAGTTGCTGGTAGAAATCCCCAGACAGCGTAGTAGGGGAAATTGGGATGGAGGATCATGTGAATCACCCGAGTTTATACTTTATACTGCAGAAAAGAAAGAAAAGAAGAAAAAAAATCTACAAGCTGTACATCTGATACTGTATCTTCGGCGCACAACACTTCGCCTACCTCAAAAACTATCTGTGAGTTGCCTTTGAGCGAGGCACTGAACATTACATTACTCAGTCACTCCACAAGCCCCAGGTGTTGCTGTGTGCTCAGTAAATCTTAACAGTAGATGCGGTAAAAAAGGTTCAGGTTAAAACGTTACACGTTTCTAGCATTTTCAAGGACACATTCTTTGTGAATGCTCAAAAGTACTTACAGTAAGACTTTCTGTTACCCATGTTATGAGCAGAAGAAAACAACTATTCTATTGCTAATAGTTTTCTATGACCACTATTATGCTCCCAAATGAACTATGCCTAAAATACCTACAACCCAGAGATAATACAGTACATTGTAAAATACACATGTAAAATAAATACAGAGCTATATAATACAGAAGTTCTATCTGTGCACTTCCTAAGGTCTTATGGCTTTCTTGGCTTTTGGCCAAGATTCTTCTCTGACCACTTTTGTTAGACAAAAAGAAAATGTTCTGCTAAACTATGCCTTGCCTGCCTATTTGTCTGCATAGCCTGTGGTGCTAAATTGTGATAACAGCAAGGGGTGCTGCTAAGACTTCTAGCCCCTTAACAAGACGTGATACTGGGCCCCCCACCTTGATGGGGAAAACGTACACCATTACGTAGACTCATGCGCAGCCAGCCAGCCACACACGCACGCACGCACGCACGCACGCACGCACGCACGTTACACTTCTGATAATAGTGACCGGCTAGTAGTAGCAAACAAGATGCAAAGAAGTTAGATTTAACACCATCTAGCTATAAAACCACAATGGAAACAAGTCCTCTGGACTTTTTTGTGTTATCCTTTTGTTCCAAATGTATGACTGTAAAGTATCGCCCAATGAATCTTCATTTTCTCTAGTCTTGTTTCTTCCTCAAAGCCAGCAGCAGGTGAACAAATCTTGAAGGCGGTGACCAATACTAGATTTGAAAATCAAATGCTCTTGACGAGATTGTGGACAAATCGATTCCAGGTTCATTGCCGATACTGTTTACCACTGCACTTAAGTTCACAGTAATGCCAAAATGCTTACACACACACAAACACACATACATATACTGTGTGTGTATATACTGTATACACACACACAAAAATGTTACTAGAACCCATGCGAGAAAGACACATTGTTGCATACCACTTGGAAAATGTCTTTGCTGCGCTACACCTATAATTAGCCACATATACTGTAGTGTTGAAGGAAATGCAGGAAATGAAGATGAAGTATTGCTATGAGGTAATGCATGCTGGCTGCTGAAGCTCTCCTCCTCCCTCCTGTCTGCCTCTGAGCAGCAGCAGCTCCAGTCCAATGAGAAGATACGTAATCTCACTGTGCAAACAATTAGACGCTGATCCTCTGCACTCACAAACCACTCAGTCAGTGTTGCTGCGTTGGAGATTAACCAACTGCGCTTACGCATTAACAGGAGACAGGCCAGTGAGTAATAGTGTCCCAGCAGCACAGCATAGGGCAGTAAAATACAGTGACCGTGTCGGCTGGCTTGGGGCTACCTGAAGGAAAGCGCTGTGGGTTGTACAGTATTTGTTATCCTGTTATGGACGAGGCGTTGAAGCTCACATATCCAACCCTTTTCATCATCATATTCTCAATACCGATGTCAATAAGAACACAGGTAAAAAAGCTTAGTATACTGCAAAAGCTGACATTGGGAGATTCCTTTCAGTAGTGCTAATTTCAAAGCAACAATGGGTCAAAGACATGGGTCTAAAAAAAGGCCCCCTCTACACCAAAAATTGCTGATCTACAAGCTCGCCGATGCATCAGTTTGCTGAAAGCTTTGCCCCAGAATGGTGACGCTAGAGTTCCTGTGGTTAATCTGAAATGTAATAGCACTCCCCCTTATTAGTGAAGAGTGTGCTAGAGGGAGTTATGCATTGCCAAACACTAAAAATCCTGAGTTTACACATTTGGTAACATTTGCACCCTCTCGGTTACAAATGGATAAATGAACACCAAGGCTTTTAGCGTTTAAGGAGAATTCCCCCTTTTCAATAAATGGAACTGAAACATTCGTCAACGGCCTTGGGGGTCGTCAGGTGACACGAGGGCGAAGACAAACGATACTATGCTTTGTAAAATATGACGATGAGGTCATCGAGCACTGAGCAGCCTCATCTGGTACCGATAGAACAGTGCCTGCATGCACGGTAGAAAAGGTGTTGGGCAACGTTCTGGAATGTACAGTACGTAGGTGACTGAAAAACAGGAGAGAAAAGAATGTGCGTGGCTGTGAATTAGTCAAAGCTTCTGACTGGCCTGCATTAGAGTGACAAGTCCCTCAACTTTAAAGAATATGACTGGAATGTCTTGAGGCACGGCGTGCAACACAGTCTTTCATCTAAACCAGTTTCATCCATAACTGTTACCAAGGCCTCTCGACTACTACCGTCACCTTCTACCTTTCAAGTGTAAAACGTTCCACTGTGAATATGCAGTAAAAATGCATAAAGCATATGCAGTAAAAAAAAAAAAAAAAAGAACACACACCGGTGTCACACGCTGAAAATCAATGGTGGAATTCAAAATGTACTTGAGTAAAAGTACAAAAGCATTCTTAAAGTGCCAAAGGTAGAAAGTACTCATTATGCAGAATGTCCCATTTCACAACTTTTCAAAATGTATAAGAATCTTTTGAAAATAGCACATCTATAAGCTCAGAATATTTGTTTTTAACGCTGGCCGTTTGGAAGCACTTTTTGGTGAGCAGTGCACCTTACATTTTCAGCTGGGAAAGAAAGAACACCTTCGTGGACACAAAGCCTTAGGTTAATTAATTTAACTCATTTGTAGACTCTTATAGTCAGCGTTGCATTGTACACAGTACCATGGCGTCTGGGCAGAGATTTTTCAGGAGCACGCATATACAGTAAATTGATTCAAAACAACCCTGGTTCACACCTCAACAATGTTTAGAAAAGCTGGAGTGTCACACCAGCGCAAATTAACATAGGAACGAGCATTGATGCATCAATGGTCCATTGTATGACCTGCCAACTCCTGTAGTAGGGGTTAAGCAACGTGCGCGTGATGTAATATAGCGTCCCAAAGATAAATTCACCAATGCAACACAGCACATTAGTCAGAATTCTAATTGTGTATGAGTGTATTGTGTAACCACAATGTTACACCAACCACTACAACTGTAAACATTGGTAGGGCTGCTTATGCATTTGAAGAGAAGCTCCATGGAACTACTGTATCCCACACAGCTGGACTGAAACTATAATGAAGCTGTTTATGGGGCAGGCACGGTTGCAGAACTAATATTAACAAGCCGGCAACACACAGCTAGTTCTCATGAACACCAAACCAATACGCGCAGCAGTTCATCTTATCCACAACATGAATGATATCAATCCCCTTTCTCTGCACAATTATTGGTCTTGGTTAGAGGATTTATACAGCACAATTATGGATAGCCTTTTCCCCCATGGACAAACATAAGTGACAGTCAACTTAACAGAGTAGTCGCAAGAACACAAATCCTTTCGGCGACATGAAACATCTTTCAATCAAGCTTATGATACCAAAATGTGGGTTTGCATACCTCCAGTACTGGTCCCGCCCCCAGGATAATCTGCTCAACCCCGCTGGCAAATCCCTTCTGACTGAGGGCGGTCAGGTGGTGGATCAGGAAGTTGGTGCTCTGGGTCTTGCCAGAACCGCTCTCCCCGGATATCACGATGCACTGGTTCCTCTGCCGCTGCAGCATGGCATGGTAGGCCACGTCCGCCACGGCGTAGATGTGGGGCTCCAGGTCCCCCAGTGCGTGGTTGTCGTACATCTTCACGTACTTGGGGTTGTAGATGGGCAGGAACTTGAAGGGGTTGATGACGATGAGGATGCTGCCCACGTAGGTGTAGATCCGCTCCTGGCGGAAGCGGGAGCGCAGGTTGTCCAGCAGCGAGCGCTCCGTCAGCTCCGGCAGGCGGCACAGGTCGGCGTGGTCGCCCCGCCCCGGCTCGGGCTGTGGCAGCAGGCCCCGCTCCACCTGTGGTGGACAGAATCCACATGACAGTCATTGGTAGCCATTCATTTTCCCAAACACTGGGGTCATGGACCCATTTGTGGATCGCAAACACATTTTTATGGGTTCCTTTAATTTTTTGGGTTTCCTACATTTATTTTTTCAGTAATAAGACAAATCTAAGAAAATCCATACATTAGAAAACAAGTAGTGAAGTACAACGCGTCGCTTCGTGCCGTGTTGTGAGCTTGTAGATCTGCTATTTCCACTAGTTTAGGTCCTGGGAAAACGTCTAATTTCTCTTTTCGCTCACAAGCTAAAATGTTTGGGAACCACTGTATTGGTAGATGCAACTTGTCACCGTCTGCAAGGGGGGGACATCATCGCCTGTTCTTGCCTGTCAAACTCTTCTCCCTGACAAACTCCTTACAAACAGACGACTCACGCAAACCTATTTCAAAGATGCCGACTGTGTGAGAGTCAGCTATAGAATAAAAGACCATCTAAGGAGTTACCATCTGATGTTACCTCTGTGAACATGTCCTGCCAGTATAAATGTGTGTGGGACATTGGTGTGGTGAGGGGCTGACGCAAGTCTCTCTCTCTCTGCCGTGATGAGATCTACAATAAAGTATGACGTTTTGCTTCCTGACATTGCAGTCCTGGCATCTTCCTGATCTGTTTAACTTACTTATAGTACAAGTAAGACTCCCTAAGGCCGAGAAGCTGAAAAGCAGCTGACTGAGCAGCGTTAGGTTAAACAGCGTATTAAAGCCTGTGAAAAGCCTGTGAAAGCCAATCAGTGACGCGCCACAGACCCATGTGAGTGTGAGTTACACCAAATGTGTTACATACAACGTTTTGTGACCTGCCTTCATGGATGGAATGGGAGGGAGGAACTGATGTCGATAGGTAACGAAATGCGGTGTATTAGCGTGACTCGCGGACATGAGCGTGACTCACTCACTCACGGACATGAGCTGAACGTTTGCATACTAAATGCGACCTGATGGTCGCAAAATCAAAAACCTCCATTACACACCATGCCGCGGCGCTCCTCCGTCACGCGCAGCCACATCTGGAGGCTGCCGCCGTAGTGGATGGAGCCGTCCAGGTTCTTGAGCCGCAGCAGGAAGCGGTAGTCCTCGCCGCCGGAGCCGGAGAAGGAGCGCTGCTCCAGGGCCACGCGGGGCCACAGCATCATCCTCTGCACGGGGCAGTCGCTGGGGTTGAGGATCCATTCCTCGCCACCGAACTCCTTCACCTCGGCGAGCACGTAGCACTTGGCGCGGTCCAGCTCCAGCCGCTCGATGACTCGCTCGATGGCGTCCGCGGCCGTGGTGGTCTTGCGGGCGCTCACGGGGCAGTAGATGGTGCCCTCGGCCAGGTCGCCCGGGTAGATGCGCACGGTGAACTCGGAGTTCTCGAAGCGCTGCCGCCGCCCGAGGGTGCCCATGGTGCCGCCGCCGCCGCCTCCTCCGCCATCGCGAGCAGTCATGGCGGAGCAGGGGTTCCCATGAGCAGCAGCTGCCGCTGGCGCGTCCTTCACTGGGCTGGAGGGGGAGGGGGCCGCAGCTTCAAGGCATCACCACTGTGAGGAAGGAGAACAGTAAGACATACACAGATATTAATGATCTGAAATATATATATATGTTTAGTTCTGTCCGCACAGCAATCACCTGCCAATGTAAAACAGAAAGATCCTCCATCTAACGCGACAATTTAACATGGTAAATGGTGCATTTATATAGCGTCTTTATCCAAGGCGCTTGACAATGATTTGAATGATATCGTATTACATTCACCAATTCACACGCACACCGATGGCGGAGGAAACCAAAGCAAGGCACCAACCTGCTCATTGGGAGCAATTATGGGTTCAGAGTCTTGCTCAAGGACACTTCAACACTAACTCTGGGGGGAGCCCGGGATTGAACTGGGAACCTTCCAGTTACCAAGTGGCGGCTCTACATTCTGAGCCGCAGCCACATGGCACAAATGTCACCAGGCATTTAGTCAGATCCTGACACAAACTCCCAATGTACTATTATGTAATCTAGAAAAGAGTACCAGGCTAACATGCACACTCATGACCAGGAAAGGATAAGGGATAAGTCATCTGGATCTGTTGGATTACCATAAAAACACACAAAGACACACACACACACACACACACACACACACACACACACACACACACACACACACACACACACACACACACACACACACACACACACACACACACACACACACACACACACACACACACACACACACACACACACACACACACACACACACACACACACACACACACACACACACACACGATCACCCCAATGCCAAGACTAGCAACTGCCATCCTCTTTACTGAATACACAATCACGCCATTCACAAGTTCCCTCTTTAATACACAGCAGAGGGCCATCATGGGGTTAGTGCGGGCCACAGAGAGTAAGAGGGGTATTATGTTGACCGAGATGATCACAAAAAGTCTCTGTACTGCAGGTCTAAACCTGGGGATGGTAGAGGAATCATGAGTTGCCTGGTTTGAATAAATATGTAAGCAAATGACTAATTGCAATACAGTATGTGAGAGGTTGTTGTGAGGATATAAAAATCATACAGACATGCACATTCTTTTTTCTTTTGTTTTTTAATATGGATCTTTTGCACAACTCATTTCTTAATTATATGAAGCTCTAAACACCTGTCCTCTCTTTATTTACATGTTTCTTTTATGAGTTATGTGGATTTAAAAAATGACATCAATAATATATATATACTGCTATATCATATTTAAAGTTGTACTATGTAACTTTTTTTATAAAACAAATCTTAAAATTCTCCTAACTATTAAATCACAAAAGTTTTAGAAGATCCGCGCCGTGAATTTCAGCCTGTAAAGCCTTCTCTGTATGTAAACTGAGATCCTTGCCGTGGACCGGATCTCGCGCCAAAATTGCGTCATCACACTACCGGCCAATCACAGCGAGGGTTATACAACTGCCGGCCAATCACAGCGCATCTTGAAGTGGGGTCGCTATGGCAGCCATATTTGTTGTCGCCCGTTTGTACCATCCCTTCTCTAGGTAATTTCGCCTACCAGGCAGGGTGAAGGAGTCCGTATCTCTGGAATTACTGAACGCACAGGAACAAGGGACCCCTTAAAAGATAGATCTCAGCGAGGTGGAGGCAGACGCGGGGGTCTGAAGGTACGAAAAACGTCCGAAAGACGCGGACGCGACCGCGGTTTGCTATAGGGCTAATGACCACTAGTTGGGCATCTTACACAGTATGGCTTTAAGTATATTTAAATGAAAATACTGGTAGTTCTAATATTTTGTATAATGTACTAGTTTGGAAACCAGACAAATATGCCACAGGCCCACAGCTAAAAAATAAATGTCCCTGGGCAGATTGGTCTGGCACTCCTCGGTTTGAATTACATTTCGCTCACCCCAGAGATGTGGGTCACCAATCAGAGCCCACTGTTCAAAGTGGGACATATTTTGCTGTGACGTTTAATTCAATCAGTTTGCAACCGGCTCTTGGAAATTAATATTCCACACCCATGCTCCAGACTAATATCTATGCGGTGAATAAAAATGGTACATTTATATAGCACCAAGGCGCTTTACAATGGTTGTGCATTACATTCACCCATTCACACACACACACGCACACCGATGGAGCAATTAGGGTTTCAGCGTCTTGCTCAAGGAGACTTCGACACTAACTCTGGGGGAGCCCGGGATCGAACTGGGAACCTTCCGGTTCCCAAGCGGCCACTCTACCTCTTGAGCCACTGCCGCCCAATTCCAAATAAAGTACATGCACACGAATGTAAGTAGAAAGAAGTAGGTAGGTAGGTCGGAGAGGCTTATTGTTGGTATCAGGCGAGAACGCGTCCATCACCCCCCATTACACTGTGCTATGGATGGCCACATCTACCATCAGCTCCCAGTACTTAGTTACCACACAACTTGCCAAGCCCAAGACGTGTTACTCATGCGCAGAGTTGGCGTTGCCATGTCCATGTGGTCCAAATATGAGAGCTCTACCGACTGAGCTACCCAAAGAGCTACTCACACACGCATTTGTGCCTTTGCAAGCAAGCAAGCAAGCAAGCACACACACGTGCACACGCGTGCACACAGTCAACAAGTTCCAAAACAAAGAGGTTTCAGTGTCTGGTGGTGAGGACCACTAAGCTCTAGTAGAGCATTCTTCATGTAATAAGACATAATACAACACAACATTACATGGACCTTAGATCAGGGTTTCTCAAAGTGAGTGCCGTGGCACCCTAGGGTGCCTTGATGCAACTCCAGGGGTGCCTCAAAATTACTTTGATAATATTTGGAATTTATCAACACGGCTATTTTGGGTGGATGTTCACCCCAGAATAGGGATGCTTGCTGGGGTTTGCTGGGGCTAAAGTTGTTAAACGCCAATAATAACAATTATTTTCAATGGGTCCTAATGTAAACTGATATTCTTTCATGTCATGTTTTCCTTATGACATGCTGTATGTTAGGGGGAAGGATTACGCCATAAGGTGCTATAGTACCAATGTGATTCAGGGGTCTTTGCTGTGGATGAAAACGTTATTTACAGGAGTGACCTGAGCCAAAAGTGTACATGAGACCAATTCAACATACTATTACTGTACATATTGTTGAAGAGTGCTCGTCTTTTGTAATTTCATTTGGATGAAACATTGAATCTATTGTATACAGAAGAATTGAAGTTAGCCCATGCATTCTTCATGCTGCTATATTCAATATGCTTAGTTTCACCCTCTCTTTCCCAGATTCCTGTCTCTCTTCACTAATACTATCCAATAAAGGCAGAAAAAGGCAAATAATATCAGGAAAAAAAGGAAATGTCCAAAAACCCATCCAAATTATAAAATGTAAATGATTTCATCTGGGGAGAAAAGGGCACTTAAATCTATTCACAACTTGTGTTTTAGTTCTGTGCTGTAGAAATTGAAACCTGGCTTACAAAGAACGTGGAACTTCCACAATGCATTAGCTGCCAAACAACACAGTCACCTCTGTCAGATATACCAGGCAGACAGCGTCTCTTTGCACCTCTTAGTTCAGTTGCCAGGGCTTTAAAAACGGCATGTGGGAGCAGCACACACAGGGGGGATAAAAGAAAACAGGAAATGGAACAGGGATGCATACAGGCAGCGCACCTCCAGCTGGGACCCGATACAATGCTGCACCATTGCTTGGCTGTTTCCTGTCAGCCCTATTCAACCTGCCGCTCCATGTTGTTGCCTGCACAACCGCAACCTGCAGCACAAACTATTGCTCTCCATTTCACACACAATGAGACAGACAGAGAGACAGACAGAGAGACAGAGAGAGAGACAGAGAGAGGGGGGGGGGGGCAGGCAGGCTACGGACTGATGCCCAGAACAGATGGTCAGCTCACTGCTTAAGGGATAGGGAGATTTAGGGTTGCGACACAGTGTTGGGCAGCACTGGCCCAATGCTGGCTGTCTCTTTGTTTACCATCAGATGGTGACTGGGGACAATCAACTAATGGAGACCTAACAAGGCCTAGTTGGCTCTTGCCAATCAAATTACATCTCCCCATCACAACCATCTCCATTGCTCCTTGACCACCCTTGACCAGATAAGATAGTCAAGATAGATCGATCCACGCACAACTCCAATATCCACGAGGCTGGACAAATCACGGGGACACGGAGAAAGATTCTGTTAAAAGTGGCTTGGAGGATGGGATGACATATTATTGTGAAGACAAAAAAATAAGGACAGTCCAGTTCTTATGATACTAGCTCTGGTCCATAGAGTTAGAATGAGCTCTCCTTAACGCTACAGTATGTCAGTGATGATCCGGCCCGTAGGAAAGGCTGCGCACCCTCTCGTCTGTAGTAAAAATAAAAAATACAGTTTAGCTACTTATCAAAACAAAGGTAGCTTTTGGGAGTTGAAAGCCTACTCTACTTCGTGGAAGCACTCCTCACCAATGTCTAAAATACATTTCTACGAACACACAACCAGTTCAGTTCAGTTCAGTGGCCTTGAGGTTAAGAGTGTCTGCCCTGAGGGGACTGCCTCTTTACCAGGTGTTTCGCCTTGATTGCTTCTAAACACTACATTCAACTTCACTAAAACTATGCCTAAACCTAACCCTAACTTCACAAAAACTATGCTCAACTCTAACCCAAACCCTAACCTCACAGAAATAATAAACTCAAAACCCTGTCCGCCTGGGCGAACCACATGGAAAAGAGGTTCACCCCTGCCCTGAGACTGAGAGATTGGGGTACAATCCCCGGCCGAGTCGTACCAAAGACTATAAAATGGTACCCACAGTAGGCCGGTCACAATTATTGCATAATCGTCTAATCGAGATTTTTTGAGATAATCGCATGTTGAAAAACCGCATGTAGAAGTATGTGCAAAAATGTTCAAACATTACAAAACATAGAGCTCCAATCACTCACACATTGTTGAATGATAATTTTGTCTAATAAAAGTTGTCTCTTTTCTGCCTGAGTTGACAGCCAAGTAGAGCGCTAAATACATAGACAATGTGAAACGCAAAAGACAAGGGAATGGTGAAGGTATGTTGTTTGTGTGTGAGAGAGAGCGAGCATGCGCGCGTTTGCGAGAGTACATACAGTATATGTGTGCCACGCGCGCGCGCACACACATGCGTGAGCATGTGTGCCCCTAGGAGAAAAGGTCTCGTGGTGGAGATAAGGCAAAGGTTTTTGCCCTGGAGGAAGTAGCCTTCAGAATGTAGACTGAACTCATGCTAGAGGAAACTCCCACTGGTCTCTCCTGCTTGCTGCTTGGATCCCTATAAACCTCTGAACCACAACCTGATTGGGTTACATCACCTAGAAATGCCAGGGATAAAGAATGTCATATAACCTGTACTGAGGTGGATTTCTTTAAAGACACAGAAGCCCCTAATCCGTACCCTCGCTGCACGACTTCATTGTAGGGCTACTTACACTGTTTTTGCTGTTGTGTGATTTTTCTTGTATTCAAAATAAACTAGTTTATAAAAATCAATTGTCTTTAATAATCAAATAAACTGATTAGTTTGATCAACTGTAGCACGCCTACCTACTTGTTCAAACGAGCTACAGAATGTGTGGGTCATAAACAAACTGTAATTGTCTCCACCAGCCGAAGGCATGGGGGAGAGTATGTTTTTTGTAATTTGCATTCTGAGCTGTTTTGGTGCAGGTGGACATTGGTCCCTGAATGGCCCAACAGTCAGATGTTATCTTGGTTCACCAAGGTCAAGATGAACACCAGATGTATCTGTACGTGTATGATCTGACCTGATGCAACGTCTAGCAAAACGCTGAGGAAAAACAGGCTAGACTTTATTTGAGAGAATACAGTGCTGCCGCCTTCAGTTTTGTACCACTTCAGTTCAGACACCACTGATATATTTCTTCTGCTCTTCAGATCTTAAACCACATGAACCCCAGGCATCTCTATTACGGCCTGGGGTGAACATTCTGTGAAAATGGCAGATCTAAAAAAGGTCACAAGTCACAATGTGACGCAATGTGGAGCTTTTAGATCAGCTATATTTTTTGTCAAAGAGATTTGGTATATAGAGTGGAAAAAAAGAGTGGACCAAGTACAGAGCCATGTACAGTATAGGTTTACGTGTAGTGGATTTAAGTGGTTAAAGATCTGTGCCGATATCCAGGCATTGACACTAAGGCTTGCCCACCTGCCCCTGGCAGGTAAATAAAACTTTAGGGCAGGTGGAGTTTGCTTTCAGGTTGCCCGACTGGGCAAGTGCTCATTTGAGAGGGGACGCAACGTCTATAAACACAATATCTGTCTAAACACCTAAATGTGGCCAGCGCGCTCCGTCTTCTGGTCTGTGGAATGTAACAAGTGTGAAACCATAGACATATTCAATCATAGCTATGTACAGTAGGTATTTGGATTTTGAGATATTGAGGTATGACATTTTTTATCACTCAGCCCCAGAAAGTAAAGAAATAAGTGTTAAATTGAGTGGTAATCAAAATATTACTTATCATTTTATAATGGATGATTTTTACTTTCCGGGCAAGTGGGCATGACCTTTGGGCAAGTAGAACATGACCTGTACTTGCCCGACGGGCAAGTGCTTCTGAGACCTTAGTGTCAACCCCTGCGATATCAATAAATCATAATAAATAGTTATGTCCCCGCTGAGTGGAAATAGAACAACTGATCAAAAAACAAACACAAAGATTTTCAAAGTAGAATTTCATAGTATTATCATGGGCTGCACACTTCAGAGTAATCTCACACGGATTATGTATTTTGTCCCACCGGTGTTCTTGCTGTTCGGAAGAAATGCTAAAGGGAATCTTTAAAGTATGACGTTACACCTTGGAACGTCATCAGATCTCCTCCTTCCTGTCAAGTTAATTTTGATTTGTGAGAGCGGGGACGGGTATGACAACACTGTCATAGCAGTGTTTCTATCAGCCAAATATTCTTGAAATGCATAGACAGCAGCTTGTGCAGGAATACTGCTGTCAAAGAATTTCATACAGACGGTGGTGGTTCTCTTTATAAAAGACCTGAGCATTAGTTTAGAACATTTTTATATATTATTTTGTTAATCCATTAAAACACGTGGCACAAAGTGACACGCTATGAGATTGTACAAGCTTGTAGAACTCAAATCTTTGATCCTGGTGGTCCC
>NC_137816.1:61241771-61389271 GCF_963921795.1 Nannobrachium achirus | reverse complement strand
GTTTGTACTTTAATCAAGTAACTTTGAGAACTTGTTCCACTCCCGACTGTAAGCATCAACGTTATTGGCATGTGCCATATGTGGTAAGATCAGGATATGGCATTAGCTTTACCCCCAATTTTCTCATTCCTGAATCGCCCAGTCATACCCCCTAATTTGGGTAAAAGGAAAAGGAGCACAGCAGAATGCTGAGACTGCAAAGTCAACATCTCTGTAATGTTTTGGCTTTGGAGTCTTGTTTGAATTGCAGATCACCCGTGCAACTGCTTATCCAGAGCTACAACTCCATGTAGTTCAAGTACAAGGCATGTCTCCATGTCTCCAACAGGCTACGGTAGCTACACTGCTTGGAAGTCTCTATGGAAATCACAGTCAAAGGACATCAATACTGCTGTGGCTCTTAAAAAACACCCAGTGACCACTTATTGTGACTTAAAAATCACACTATTGAGTATCTGTGAGTGTCTATATATATATATATATATATATATATATATATATATATATATATATACAGAGTATATATATATGCCCTCAGTCACTCCCCAGTTCATTGGCCACTTACTAGTCGTCATTAATGAGAGAGACACAGACAGACAGACAGACAGACAGACAGAGAGACTCACACACAGAGAGAGAGAGAGGGAGAGAGAGAGACTGACATTTGAGCTGTGTGTAAGTTAAGAGTGAGATGGCGATATGACAGGAAAAGAAAGTGAGAAATAGCAGTATGAGATTGCAGGGCCTGCCCAAAGTCAGTCAGCAGCCTGTCAAATTCAACCACAGCCATACGTAGTGGGGGATGATATCGCCCTCTCTAGTCTCTACCCCCTTTTCTGCTCTCCATCTATCTCTACTGGCGTCTTTCATATTCTCCTCACTGTTGGCATTCCTTATCAATAATGGTTCCACGTGCTATCTGGTGCTTTCTGATGTTTTCTGATCTTCTATAACTTGCCCCCCCTCCTCTCCCTTTCTATCCATTCCACCAGGCAGTTCGGATTCATTTATACTTCCCAGAACTGACAGTTTGACAGGCTGTTGCTCTATTTGCTGAGTAAATATACACCCTATATGAGCAGCGATGGGCCCCTGAGTTTTAGCCACCTTCGAGAAGATCTTTCTAAGGCCTTCAACAGGAGATCCGGGACACCTGGGGGGTCCTCGGAAGTTACTACAGGGGGGCCGCGCCAAATCTTTGTGTGATGGGAATGTGTTTTTTTTTTTTTTTTTACATTAACCACTTGAACCTTAGCATCCCTATTCTGAAGGGGAACTAAGAGGGAAATAGCACATGTACTGTACAAGCTCAAAACATGTAACTTGTAAGCAAGTAGATCTGCCATTTTCTGCAAAGAGGTTTGGTGTCGAGGGAAAAAGGAGCAAACCAAAGTACAGAGCCAAATGTCAGGTTTACTAAGTATTAAGGGTTTAAGTGGTTAAATGTCTGAAATAAACACCACGACACTATGATATTCAATGAAGCCATCTATGAAATCTATGAACAGGTTTAATCTGGAACACAGTTTTAGTAGTAGCAGTAGTGGGGGGTCTCTGCTTCATCTCCCTCTCAGCTAAGGGGTCCTTGATCTGAAAAACGTTGAAGACCCATGCTCTAGAGACTAGAGGATGAATCTTCATCAACAGCAGCATAGGCCGCCTAAACCAACTCAAATCAAAGTAACTAAGTTAGTTATTCTAATAGAATATTAAGCAACATACAGTATTAACCCCAGCTGTGGGTGAATATACAAATCACCAAATCTAAATCTGAATTCTAAAAAATCATTACGCATCAATTCAGTTCATAGCAGATTCACTTTGTTAGGTAGGTACAAATTATACTTGCCCATCATTTCAAATAATGTTTATGCCGTGTGGATGACATGCAACCACAGATCAGTCATATACAGTAATGTGTGAGGCTGGAAAACAGGCCATGAGAAATTATCCTCACGTCGTCTCCATGACAATACACATAATAGTAATAATAATAAAACCATGCATATTATACTCAATATGACTCATAATGCCGCAGATTTCAGTTGTTAGACGTTTTAACCCAAGCCCATATCCAAAGCAGTTTACCATACATAACCAATGGCTACTACTTGGTTATTACTACTTGGTTATTACTATCTAGACCTTGATCTGGCCAGTGGCCACACACTTTGATCAGCAAACCAGTGTTCATTTGGTCGACTAAAACTATGACCAAACTATGACCAAAAATCTATGACCTTTTTTTACTGACGAAAACAAAATGAAAACGAAATAAAAACTAAGCTATTAGGTCTAATACTAGTACTATCCACATCCCATCGTGCATTGCGCAGAAGGCGAGCGGCATTTCCGGCGTCGCAGCCGAGTGTGATCTACAAGCTCACAACGGTTGCATCTGCAACGCGACGTGAGCTTGTATGTCTGCTGTTAACTGGAAGTGTCCCGCAAATAATGCTACAGTAAAGTCGGAAACAGGTGGATATATACTGACAAATTCGTCAACAAATAAAAACTAGACTAAAATGTTAGAGAGTGACTACTAAAGAAGAGATTCAGTAGAACTTAAAGATAAGTCATTTTATATCTTGTTGCGCTCGGGTGTTACAGTCTGAAAATAGCCAATCTACAAGCTCACGTGTTGCGCTTCGACGCGTTGTGAGCTTGTAGATCTGCTATTTTCAGCATGCAACTGAACCGAGTGTAAAATCATTACGACGCCATCAAGACCTGCCAAAATATTTTTTTGATGACAAAAACAATTAGATTGAGTCAGTTGACTAAAATCTTATGATATTTAGTTGACTAAAACTAGACTAAAACATTTCAGATGACTAAAATACAACTAAAACTAAATTACATTTCATGCAAAAGACAGATTAAAACTAGATCAAAAATGTGCTGACAAAATTAACGCTGGTTGTCACAAAATCGTAAGGCACGCCTGGAATTGTCTGACGGAACATCGTTTGGAAAACACTGCATTAATGGTCACTGGTTGTTCTCAATAGAAGCTACACTAACACTCCCTCCACATTCCACTCACTACCCTCTGGCAGGTGGGCACAATTGCAAAGCTGCCACAAACACACCAGTCTTCCTCCCCGAGAACGTTAGGACCTTCTTCTGGAACAGTATCATGTGTCGTTGAGGTTTGGCATGCGGAGGCTATTATTGTTATTATTACCAAGTAACACTTCCTATGAAGCACGAATAGGCCTACCAATGTTTATCAGTGGGTTGGGAGTCCTCGGGACCCATTTGTGGGCCGTGGACCAATTTTTGTGGGTCGCAATTTCCCCCTTTATTTTTTCTTTTGTTTGGTTATCTTTCCAGCAATTAAAAACAATTCCAAAATGTTTCAAAAGTATTTCATAAATAAAACCATAACATCTAATAATCTTCCATAAATAGGTAGATCTGATTTTTTTCACTAATTCGGGTCCAGGGCAAATGTCAAATTTCTCTTTTGGGTCTCGAGCTAAAACGGTTAGGAAGATGGGAACCAAAGCCATACAGTAGAATACATTATAAAGTTTGACTTGTTCCTGACCAGCGAGTGTGCTATTCCTACCACAGCTGAGGAGGGGGAGGAGCTTGTGCAAGGACACATCAGAGGATTGGTTATTAATAAATCGTCACTGTCGGGCAGAAACCTTGTATCTCCAAGTTTCTAATTAGCCGTTTTTTTTTTCGTAAAGTAAAGCCCTGCTTCACCATACAATGCTGTCACACAAAACTAGTGAAAATAGCAGATCTATAAGCACGCAACGCCTCGCAGCTTAAAATGATAAATGCAAACGGTTTTGGACATACGAGGTTTCCACCCGACAACAGCGTAATGATACCATGGGTTGAAATGGAAAAGTGCTTTCAGTGGAGACGGTGTGCGTAAACAGCACCACACCTCCGCGTTCTCCATGGAGAATTCCACTTCCTGTGTCCACTCCCGCCACAATGACCCCGGGGCCAAACAGGAAGTGCGATTCGGGAGGGCTTCTCCATAACAACGGCATCACGGCATTGTTATAACATTTCTATATTGCTTTATACTGAAGAGCACGGTAAACTCACTGAGAGGCTGATCATGACGTGAGAAGCAGGTTTGCTTTTTAAAACCAGAATTACACTTTAGTAGAGTGTGTTGTGTGTTGTTACCTTGCCATAATGTAACTCCAAATATAGGTTAGACGTCATCAGGTGCTCTGTTGAATCAAAATTGATCATTAAAAAATAATTTGGAGTAACATCCAGGGTTCAGAGTTCCGACTCATTTTTAACAATGCATTTTCTAAACTTCTCCAAAATATTAGACCCCATTTCCAGGCCTATAGCAATCACATGGTGCAACTAGAAGCAGTGCTCTTCCGAGCACAGGTCTCCACCAGGCCACACAAATCGGCCTGTTATAGCGCCACCATGAGGCTGATTTAAAAAAATGTGGGGCAGAGGTTCTGAATTAGCATCCAGGGAGTGTGTGTGCTCAGTTTGGCAGCGATCGGGCCAACGGCGCTAGCCTGCTTTCAGACCAGAGACCCCGCCCACTCTCAGAGTGGACTCTTTCTCTGGTCTGGAGCTGAGTACAGGAATCACTTTTTATTTTCGGTTGCTCCAATGAGCGCGGGGGGTGGGGGTGGGTCTAACGAATATCCAATCCGCGCAGCAGTTGAAACGATTCAAACGAAGTTCACACACAGGCAGGCTGAGGAAGGCACACGCACACACACGCACGCGCTGAGTTCACCAAGCTGTTTATGTTGATTACATGTTTCTGGTCGCAGTTCTGTCACTGGCACAGACAGAGACACACACACACAATCACACACACAGTCCGCGACCGTGCGTCGCGTCCACCGTGCGTCTCGATCACCGTGCATCGCGATCACTCGCGCGCGGATGCGCGCGTGCACGCTCGCAAAAAAAGTCCCTCCCTGTAAATCGCTTAGAATAGAGCACAGCTTCAGACTAAAGCGTGAGCTGAGTCTGAAATCAGGCTACAACGGCGCCGGAGATTAGCTGGTAACAACCAGGCCACACAAATCGGCCTGTTATAGCGCCACCATGAGGCTGATTTGAAAAATGTGGGGCAGAGGTTCTAGATTGGCATCCATGGAGTGTGTGTGCTCAGTTTGGCAGCGATCGGGCCAACGGTGACTGAGATTAGCTGCTCACAAACTGCGAGGACGCACGGACGCACGCACGGACGCACGGACGGACGGACGGACGGACGGACGGAGGGGAAAACATACTCTCCCTCAGCCTTCGGCTGGTGGAGACAATAACGAGGCTCTTTCACCAGTGTGCTATCAATGCACCGAGCTGACTCAAGCTGTCGAGGTGTCACCTGACAAAAACAACAGTTTCTACAAGCTAACAACCTATCACTAGCTTGTACATTTATTATTTTTGTAACATGGCGTCCAGTAAATATTAGGACACTCTCAGTGCAGCACTACATTCTACCATGTTACATAATATTTCACGTTATGTGAGAAATGTTTTGGGATAATGATTTATTATGAAGAAAATCAATATCCCAAAACTATGAGTATCCAAATTCCAAACATTTTCCAAAACATTTGATTAATTCCAAACCTTCTCCAGACCTGGAAAAGGGTCTGGAAAAGTTTATAATAATGTTATAATCTAATTTCAAAATATTTCCAGGGATTTCATGGCTGTGGGAACCATGGCAAAGCAACTACACAAACCAAAACCTCTACCAAAGTGTAATTTTGCTTTAAGGTTTTGCCTTGATCTACAAAGTGTGACACATCTTTGAAGATAATTGAAATACATAATTTGCGGATCACTTGTGACTAAACACACTACACTAGCCTCTTTTACCCAGACCGTTCAATGCTTTTTATTCCACCTGGCTGTTCTCTATTTAAAAAAAATCACACCCGTGTGAACTGAGCGGTGGTTTACCCACCTCATAGCAGTGGCGTAGACAGAATCGAACCGGCGACTGGGCCTGAGCCCAACTGGGTGGGCCTGGGTGCGCGCCGCGCCGCGCGATAGCGCGAAAAAAAATCCATGTTTTTCGGGTCGGATCGGGTCTTCTGGTGCGATTTGGGTCGGGTTTGCATGATTAAATAATCAATTCATGCGTGGTGTCCACTAGTGATGCGCGGGTCATTCCAGCCGTGCAAAAACAGAATGGCATATTAGAGAAGAAGCCGGTAACATGACGGCATGAGATGCTTATTTTAATTGACAACACTCCTGTTAGTATAAGACTATACACACGGAGCACAACGCTAATGTATCACAGAGAGATATTGCAGACTGACCCAGTAGCCTAGTCACTGGTGCAAGACAAAATAAACAACTATGAAGAGAAAAGACCGAAATGTTTAATTGCACCGTCAACTTTTTATCAGAGCTCTGACGCTTCTCCCTCTCCCACAACAAAAACAGCCAAGCCAGCAGAACGTAATTAACCAGTCTCACTCACCTAATGCTGCTTTCAAACGCTGTGTATTGTTTTAAGTCCCAGGAGCATGGTTTCATATCATGAATATGAACTTTAGATTAGTCAAAAAGCTTGAGTCAGTATAATCCACGTGAATCCTGTATACATTGTGCAGGCTGCAACAACTCTTGACAAGTAGCCCAACACGCTTAAGCATTTCCTGTAACGGTGGATTTCAAAATAAGACCCTGCCGTAATATGATGATATATAAGCAATTGGTTTTATTTTTAAGTCGACTACTTACAGGAAGTAAATGGACTAAATTAGAATTACATGACACACTAGTCTAGACATGCTTGGCTGCGAGCAGGGAAGGACGCTTGTTGCACATTATAGCGTCCACATGATGATGTTATGTTATTTTAGTTGTTGTAAGGATGCGACTATCATCAAAATGACTTAATATGCTATAAAAAATATAATATATGTAATAAAATAAAAAAATATAAAAAAAATATATTATTTTTTATTTTTTATTTTATTTTTTTGGGTGGGCACAAAAACGAAATGGGTGGGCCTAGGCCTAGTCAGGCCCACCCATGGCTACGCCTCTGCCTCATAGATCATGTGTACCGATTTTTGTGACATTTGAAGAAAATATGTAGGAAAAGGAGCAAAAAGTGTGTTTTGGAGAAAATTCAAGATGGCGGAAAATCTATCCTGGCGCAAATGGGCGTGGCCTATATGGGGAGATGCGTCTTGACCCAAGGAATCCAGGGAAAAAAGAATTTTAATTTTCCGATCTACGGTTCAAGAGTTACGGGGCAAAACGTAAAGTGGGCCGTTATAGCGCCACCATGAGGCCGAGTGATGTAATTATTTTTCGATTCATTCTTAAAATCATTATGAATCTCCTCTCCGAGGTTTGAAACTGTAGCTCCTATGGTTTACGAGAGAAAAATACTTGAAAGTGATTTCTTGCATTGTCCCATTATAAGTCAATGGGGACAATTAAGCGTCGTTTTTTGCCGATTACGTCGGCATGGTAAGGCGGATCGGAACGAAAGGTAATAGAACACCATTCCCGGCCGAGCCGCACATTTTGATGTATATATTGCGCGAGTGGCGTAAATGGTGCGGCACTAGTTACGCGGCGAAGTTTAGGCTACATACAGACACGGACGGAGACCCACACACACGGCCACGTATAAGTTTAGGCTACATACAGACACGGACGGAGACCCACACACACGGCCACGTATAGGAGCGTTGTGACCACCGCTCAAAAAGGTATGAACGTCGAATGGGTGCCATTGTAGCCTGTAAACTGGCAGCGGAAGTTCAGTAATCACAGAGACAAATTGTCTGTGAAAAAGGGACAGAGCTGACGAGGTGGGACAGATCTGTGACATGTATGATATGATGGGCCTGGTGTACAAGATACACTACACACTATGATACCACTTTATAAACATTAAGGATGTCCATAATTACAACACCAGAGGCAGCGCCACAGATCACTTCCAACCCAGAGTCAAAACCAACAAAGGGTCAAACTCGTTTTTCTGCTATACCACCAAAATGTGGAAAGCCTTACCGAAGGCCATAAAGGAGTGTGGATCACTAGCATCCTTTAAAATTGCCCTGAAAAACCACTTACAGGCAGCAGCCGTTCGCAACTGGTAAAAAAATTAACCTAGATGGGCCTGGTGTACAAGATACACTACACACTATGATACCACTTTATAAACATTAAGGATGTCCATAATTACAACACCAGAGGCAGCGCCACAGATCACTTCCAACCCAGAGTCAAAACCAACAAAGGGTCAAACTCGTTTTTCTGCTATACCACCAAAATGTGGAAAGCCTTACCGAAGGCCATAAAGGAGTGTGGATCACTAGCATCCTTTAAAATTGCCCTGAAAAACCACTTACAGGCAGCAGCCGTTCGCAACTGGTAAAAAAATTAACCTAGCCCAACCCTACCCTCCCCTTCTTTGTATATACTGTTTGTTTAGACTTACTGTTTTGTTTTTTGTTTTTCTTTACATATCTACTGCATAGTACTGTGTTCTATTTGTCTGTCATTCAATGTTATATGAGATACTTCAATGGTTTCCAGTGGAAATAAGCTTAGTCTTTTGATGGATCTCCTTTTAGTAGACCTTGTACCAGTGAACTGTACCGTCATGAAACTGTACCTTTTCCTATGCAAACTTCTAATAAAGTCTTCAATCAATCAAATCTGCACACCTTTTTGCATTTAAGTGCTTCAGTTTCTCTTCATATAGTCAATTCAATTCAAAGGAGCTTTATTGGCATGAGGAATAGGCCTACGCGTACATTGCCAAAGTAAGTTGGCACTCAAGTGAAGGAAAATGCTTGTACAGCAGCGCTTCTGTGACTGCGGTCTGCTATGCCATCAGCTCATTTTGTTCATTGTTTTGTTAAGGAGGAGCTCTCTGATTGTGACATCAAAGAAAAGGACCCACACACTGTCAGGAACTTGCAAAAGATTGTTGCTCTTTATTATTTTCTTTCAGGACGGACATTGTTTTATGAAATATGTAAGCTATAATTGGCTATCCTACTAATAAACGACCAAATGTCTGTCTGTCAGATCTACCCGCATGCTGACATCACTGATACTAAACAGTGCCCTTATTTGGAGATGACTGACATCACTGATACGTATGGGTTCTCCAACATTACTTCTGAGACTCATTCAATCCCTCATATACTGTGTGCACACCTCCTAACCAAACTGCACATAATTCGGAGCACATCTCTTCGAATGGGCAAAGACTAGTAGTTATAAATGTCTAAAGTATACTGAGAACTGCAGTCTTCTTTAAATAACACAGTGTAACAATAGATGCTGATGCAGTTGTGTTAAGGTAGCTCTCCATCAAACAGACTACAGACTTGCAGGCATTCGAATAAAGTTGGGAGATCAGTCGGTTGGAAGGTGAGAAAAAAATCACACCCGTGTGAACTGAGCGGTGGTCGTGGAGGCTGCGCAACAGCAAAACAAATATATATATATTGTGTGTGTGTGTGTGTGTGTGTGTGTGTGTGTGTGTGTGTGTGTGTGTGTGTGTGTGGGTGGGTGGGTGTCTGGCCTGGCCTGGCCTGAACAACAGCGCCCCTCCCTTAACATGTGTGGTCACAAAAGGTACTACATACAGGCTACATACACCATACAGACACGCATACAGACAGACAGACAGACAGACAGACAGACCCACACGGCCACGTATAGGAGCGTTGTGACCACCGCTCAAAAAACGCTGAATGCATCCGAGAGCTGACACCAGCAGACAGCTACAGTGCTAGAAAATAGCCTATGGCTTGATGGCTTTTGAGCGGTGATCACACCACTCCTATACGGAGCTGTGTGTGTATGCGTGTCTGTATGCGTGTGTGTCTGTATGTAGCCGGCAATACCTCTGCTGACCGCACCCACACACACAGGGGAAGGGCACTGTTGCTCAGGCCACACACACACACACACACACACACACACACACACACACACACACACACACACACACACACACACACACACACACACACACACACACACACACACACACACACACACACACACACACACACACACACACACACACACACACACACACACACACACACAGTAGTGCTTGATTTATCGAATTATGGATTTGAAGTGTAACACTGCTAGAACGGCCCATACGTGTCCAATCTAGGTTTTGTGGTGTGAGTCCTATTCTCATGTCAGACCCCTAAACAGTGTTTATATGCAAGGTTTGGTACGGATTGGAGCAATGAATGATGCACCTCAACAACATTTGGTCCCCTGTGGATTGCACAACATGGTCCCTGGCAGCAGTAAGCTGGATGTTGTATTGTACAACGTGTGGCCCCTGCGGACCACAGACACGGTAATCCGTGTTGTACAACGTGGCCCTTGGGAGCAGTAACCTGGGTTGGACAATGCGTGGCCCTCAGAGGCCCCTGGTGGCAGTAAGCTGGGTTGTACAACATGGCCCCTGACATAGTAAGCTGGGTTGAACAATGTGGCCCTTTGGCGAGTGACTATTCTCATGACAGACAAAAATAAATAAAAAATCACACCCGTGTGAAGTGGAGCTGTGTGTGTGTGTGTGTGTGTGTGTGTGTGTGTGTGTGTGTGTGTGTGTGTGTGTGGATCATGTGTACCGATTTTTGTGACATTTGAAGAAATTATGTAGGAAAAGGAGCAAAAAGTGTGTTTTGGAGAAAATTCAAGATGGCGGAAAATCTATCATGGCGCAAATGGGCGTGGCCTATATGGGGAGATGCGTCATGACCCAAGGAATCCAGGGAAAACATATTTTTAATTTTCCGACCTACGGTTCAAGAGTTACAGGCCAAAACGTAAAGTGGGGTGTTATGGCGCCACCATGCGGCCAAATGACACAATTATTTTTTATTTAATCCTTGAAATCATTATGAACCTCCTCTCCAAGTCTTGAAACTCTAGCCCCTATGGTTTGCGAGAGACAAATAATTGAATGTGAGTTTTTGCGATTCCCATTATAAGTCAATGGGGAAAATTAATTCACTAATAAATTAATATCAATTAAACTATAGAACCTTTCTCTTAGAAAAGTAATAGCCCACGATTCCCGAGTAAGCCGTTCAATAAAGTACCTACCTACCTACCTACCTACCTAGGAAGTTCAGGCTACATACAGACACACACACAGACAGACAGACACACAGACAGACCCACACGGCCACGTATAGGGAGCCTGTGCTTCACACAGCTCCAAAAATCTTGCCCTGAACTGGGAACCAAAGTGGGCGTATCACTATTCTACAGGTTGGAAGATGCAGATGCAATATAAACAGTGGCAAAAAAAAAAAAAAAAAAAAATCATACTGAAACTGCCATTGACAATATAATTTCTCCCGCTAAATGGCCACTTTGATCGGTCATATAATAGCCAGGCCTGGAATCGAACCTGGGGCAACTGGGGAGGGACTCCTAATTACGATGGTGCATTAAACTGTTGGAAACGCAAGCCGATTCGCGTCCGCTTCCGTGAAAGCACCAATGGTTCCAAGGATCTCGAACTGAACCAGTTCTAGAACCAAGGTTATTTTGGTGGAAAGGGGGCAGTGTTGCCAGATGTACGATAATTATCGTATTTGTACGATAATTTGACCCTCTGTACGTTGTACATCAATAATTCCAAAAATGTCCAAATGTACGATCATTTCGGCATATCACCAAAAAGAGCGTGAATTCACTATTTTCACTGGCTGCTGATCTGGGATCTGGTTTGGCTTCTCAAAGTAAGCCAGGAAATCAGTCAATCTGACCCTAGATCTGTACTTGGAAGCATTAAAAACACTGGTTGCATCTTTCCAGACCAGTTTCAGGCTTTTATTTGTGTAAGCTCCAGGAAGTTGCCTGCCTCCACGCAGCATATCTGAGTCTCAAACAAGGTTGTTTCTTACACTAAAGACACATTTTTTGGTGAAATTACGTTTTTACGGGAGTGATTTCTCTTTTTTTGTCTCAGGCTGTGTACGATAGTTTCATGTCAAATACGATAATTCTGAGCCTCCGGTACGATAATTCAACATTTCCCATCTGGCAACACTGAAAGGGGGCCTCAGAGAGCAGAGACAGGGAGGAGAGATGAAAGACGTGGAGGGGAGGAGTAGAGGAAGACGCTGAGGAACCAGGAGGTATCAGTGACCTGGATTATTCACACACCATTTCCCCATCAGAAAGGCAAGACTATTTGGTCCAAGCAGCCCCACTCAAAAAGGCCCCTGGCCTGGGGGCAAGGCAGTGGTGAGGAGTAAGGCCAGGGTACCAGCAGCGTTCTTCCAGACATGCCAGCTGGCTACATTATATAAATGTGTATGCATATATATATATTATGTATGCATATTTATATTTATTACATAATTTATGTGAAATGGTACACACACACACACACACACACACACACACACACACACACCAAGATGTATGCCAGAAAGCCGACATGTAGGCAGTAAAATAAAATCGTATGTGGTGTAAAGTTTCTGGAAACCTTGTCCAAAACCTTCCTTTTTTGTTATTAATTTTAAATACGGTAGATTTAAAATAGTGAAAATTCAAATAGCCGATCCTGCTTTTGTGCAACAATTTTGTACGATGAACTTAGGACTATAATTTACCAAAAGAACATATACATTTGAAACTTGGAGATACAAGGTTTCTGCCTGTGACATGAATCAGGTCCTTTTTCATAGCCTAGTGCAGATAAACAATCACGATAATTTAAATCTTGGCTTCGGGGCACCCGCTGGCCTACTGGTCCAGGTGCATACCACTATAGGCATTGCCACATATAGTCCAGTCATTTTAGGCCAAAATTTGTCCAAACCTGGAACAAATTGCAATAGTAGCAAACTCAACTGATTCTGTATCCTCATTATGTCCTTAGTGAGGGAAAAAAAGTCCCAAGAAATCCCACCGGGGCAAAGTTTTGAAAACGACCTATCTACCTTCACTTACTATACACTACAATATAAAGGAAAAAATGACTGAGAAGAAATCTGCTTTAAGTGGGATGTGAGGGGTCTAACTAGGGGTTTGTTATCATGCTGAATCCATTGCAGGCATTTGTTTTGCACAAAAAACATTCTGTGGGCTAGAAATGGCCTTAGAAAACAATACACGTATGGGTGCGTTTTCATGTTAGTCGGAGGCCTTAGGGGTTTTTTTTTCTCGTGCTAATCAGTCTAAAAGTTCAAAATTTTGCACAGATGTAGCTCAGGGCATGCTCTAATGATTTAGCTAGGGCGCCCGAGTCTGCGACCTTCGGGGTCGCCACAGCACCAACAAAACTCTGAAAAGTGATGACTCATCACTTTTCATCACTAAAGTCGATGGGAGCCCAACTTGATTTGGCCGCTGTGGCGACCCCGAATGTTGCAGACTCGGGCGCCCTAGCTAAATCATTAGAGCATGCCCTGAACTACATCTGTGCAAAATTTTGAACTTTTAGACTGATTAGCACGAGAAAAAAAAAAACCCTAAGGCCTCCGACTAACATGAAAACGCACCCATACGTGTATTGTTTTCTAAGGCCATTTCTAGCCCACAGAATGTTTTTTGTGCAAAACAAATGCCTGCAATGGATTCAGCATGATGACAAACCCCTAGTTAGACCCCTCACATCCCACTTAAAGCAGATTTTTTTTCAGTCATTTTTTCCTTTATATTGTAGTGTATAGTAAGTGAAGGTAGATAGGTCGTTTTCAAAACTTTGCCCCGGTGGGATTTCTTGGGACTTTTTTTCCCTCACTAAGGACATAATGAGGATACAGAATCAGTTGAGTTTGCTACTATTGCAATTTGTTCCGGGTCTAACCCTAAAATGACTGGACTAATAGGCATGGGTGCCTGGTAGCGTCGCCGGTTCGATTCCAGATCCGGACGACCTTTGCCGTGTGTCACTCCCCATCTCTCCCCCCATTTCCATTTTCTGTCAGTCTACGGTCCTATCAAGAAGCCAAAAAAAAAAAATCTTTAAAATATTGGCACTGCAGTCCAGCAATATAAGCAACAGAAAACAGAGCCGTTTCCTGTTGCTGTTGGGGATAAATGACGTATAACCATTGCCAAGTCTTGTATATCAGCAGAAGAAACTAATTCCTTTGCTACCTGAGGGCATGAAGATCTGCTCGACATCCTCATGGTCAATTAACTTGAATTTCGTCAAAGGAGCTGCCAAAATATTGTTTTGTGAAGCGTTGTGTGACGCAGAAGAAATCCTTCCTTGAGGGCATTGTACTTCTAACATGAGTCAACTCTCTCTGCATCGCTATCAGAGATACAACCACGATGACCGAGTACCAGGGAACGGGTCCCTCTCTTGCTCTCTACAGCAATGTTTCCCAAACACTGGCTCTGGACCCATTTGTGGGTCACGGACAGACTTTTATCCCGTAATCTTGTTTCCTACATTTTGTTTTTAATTATTATTATTTCAAAACATTTAAAAAAAGGATGCCCAAAAAGGTTTTAATGAATATATTTTTTATTTCATTAATATATAAAAGAAAAAATCTAAGAAATTCCATAAATTAGAAAACAAATGTACAAATGAAGCGACGTGCCGTGAGCTTGTAGGTCTGCTGTTTTCACTATTTTTGTTTCCTGATCAACGTCTAATTTCTCTTTTTCGCTAAAATGTTTGGGAACCACTGCTCTACAGCAGTGGTTCTCAAACTTTTCAGGCTGCGGCCCCCAAAATAATCATATTTTAACTGGGGGACCCCCCCCCCCCCCACCCTGACGAGCACTAAGAGTTGAAGCATTACATTTTGTATAACACGGTTCTATTGTGAGAATAGCCGATCTACATGCTCACAATGCCTCGCAATTTCTGCCTCTAATATTTGACAATTTGGCCAATGTTTAATTTCTCATCTAACATATAATTTTCCGAATGTCTGTCTGTCTGTCTGTCTGAGTGTCTGTCTGTCTGTCTGAAACCGCGTTTCTCCTCAGTGGCTGGAGCAATTGATCTGAAATCGCATCACCATCAGCATATGAACACACCTGACATAACTGTGAAGCCCGTTTGTCACTTTCACAAATCGTATGCTGTATAATTGCATTTTTATGGTGTATCTATATTTAGCCTACAGTACCTTTTGTGACCACACATGTTAAGGGAGGGGCGCTGTTGTTCAGGCCATGCACAATCACACACAAACCCACACACACACACACACACACGGGGGGGGGGGGAGGGGCCCTGTTACAGATGTTGTCCAAAATCATGCAGATCGGTACACAGTATCTCTGTAGCCGTTAAATGGACCGGGTATTTCTTACATTGATGCTCCTACATATGCCATGCAAGCACCAGTTAAAGTTACTTTCCATCCCTCATATACTGTGTGCACAGTGCACATCCCATAATCCACACACTGCACATCATTTCGGAGCTCATATCTTTGAACGGGTAAGGGCTAGTTTTAGGAGGTTTTAAAAAGTCCTTAAATTGTCATGTTAGAAATGTGTATGAACCATCTACTGTATAGTCTATGCACTTAAACGTTCTGTTGGTTTGTTTACTGTTGAGAATGAAAACAATGTTGCACATTATGTTAATCATCTGGGGACCCTTCAAAATAATTTGGGGACCCCGCTGGGGGTCCTGAACCACAGGTTGAGAACCCCTGCTCTAGAGTGTATAGGATTAGGAACATACAGGAAATGTTACATGTTCATGAACTAAGTGATTCTTATTGCTCAGTGCGTTACAGCATAATGCTTCTCACTGCCAGGGATGGGACGATATGAAAATGACACCTCATGATTACTGTGGGGAAAATAATTGCGATTAACGATATTATCACGATAATCAAAATATGCTTAAAGCTTTGTATGCCACCTTTGTTAACCACTTGAAGGTTGTGAGCTTGTAGATCTGTTATTTTTGGCAAAATGATTTGGGTTGAGCGGCACTGACTGCAACAAAATTCATCCTAGTGAATGAAAATCACAATTGCACGATGAATGTATCTCTCTGCAATACAATTATTGTGAGCTTTTTTTACCATGATAAACGATAACGATTATTGTTCCATCCATACTCACTGCGTTTTGTATATTTCTACTACTATTTCAAAGCTGTACAACCGACCAATGCATTTCCGTCTAATCTATACAAAACCAGTATTGCAGAGGACAGTGCCATGTTACATAATATGCGCTGTATACACTGTATAAACCAAAGGGACTGGTGTGAAATACAGATGGAAAAAAGTACATTAGGTTTCAACGGTTCAAATTCTAAATCAGTAACGGCCTGGGGACAGTCAGCCAGGCACATTTTAACTTACAGGACATCAGATCAGGCGTTCTTACAGTGAAGAAGAGCCATCGCTTCCAAACTTGGGGGCTGAACGTAAAGCACAATGTTTAGCACATCTGCTTAAAGCATTAGGGGGAAAAAAGCATTATCCATAATTACAGAGCAGCATTTGGAAGGAGATCCTCCAGCTTGTGTGAGGATGGGGGCTGATTGCTGTCTGCCTACAGGAGACAGCAAGGCTTTTGAAATTCGAGCCTTTGGTGGTGTGGCAGCCAGAGAGCCGCAATGGACGGAGAGATGGCAAAGGCTGCAGTGAGTGGCGATGATCAAGCAGCTATGGTTGCAGGCTTCACTGAGATGACTCGAGACGTTGGTGAGAAGCGCCTGGGAGATCTCCTGACTGAGGTTAGGTGTAAGGTTTGCGCCTAATGCTTTATTCTAGTTCCAAAGTTTGAGATCATGTGATTCACAACTAGGAATTTATTTTAAAACCATCATATTTGGCTAAGGCATGGTCAAACAAAACTGTATGGCTGCAACAGCTTTAACTGAATTCAGATTCTGATGCATAACAGGTACAGTTAGTATGTCCTAATACTTATGGACTGCTACCGGACTAGGACAATTTGTGCTCATAAGGGCCTACCGACCAGTATGGATGGAAACAAACCCACTTAGTACATTTTCTGAGAACAATAGTGTTCTGTCAGCCTAGAGGGTCACAGCAGTACAACTGTCCTTCTGAAACCCTAATTAGGCATTCACCGGCCCCGGATTCGCAATCTCCAGCGCAAAACTAGAACTCAGAGCGAGGGGAACAACAACAATGTGAGAGCTCTCACTGCTCACCTGAACAGCAGCAGCCCTCATGACCTCATGCATCATCACACACAGTGCAGACAGAGTTGTGTGCTAAAGCTCATGGCAACAACATTAGGTCGGCTCTCCAAGAACAAATGGAGTGCAAGGGCTTAGTAGAGATAATGCCAAAACTTTACTATACAAACGGATACTTACTCTGCATGGCTCATAGCTTCCCCATAAGGAAATTAAATTATATTATCTATGTTGCCTGTGAATGCCTTGACTTTTAAAGACTCTCTTTGTTAAGTGGGGTTAAGTCTCTATCTCTTGGGGCGCCCGCTGGCCTGATGGTCAAGGTGCATACCACATACTAGGCTATGATGCCTGCTGGAGTCGCCGGTTCGATTCCCGATCTGGACGTCCTTTGCCACATGTCATTCCCCATTTCCTGTCAGTCCACTGTCCTATCAATAAAGGCATAAAAAAAAAGCCCAAAAAGTCTCTATCTCTTTGAAAATCTAAACATTTTAGGTCATCTCCAGCATTGAGGAACAGGCAGCATTTTTTTTTAGCCAGCCTTATCACATGCCGCCTGTTTATTGTCAGTTACCCAGAACTATCTCCACCTTTCCTCCCATCCTGCCTCATTCTCTGACACTAGACAGACAACTGTAAACTGCAAGAATGCTTCAGGGGATAAGTTATCTACATTGGTCTAATCTTTTTGCCATGAGAATTTATAAAATTACACGGGCAAAGTCTGTTTAGAAATGTTCTCCTCCAAACTTTTTCACTGGTGTACAATCTGTTCATAAAAATAAATTATACCATATTCCTTAATAAACTAAACCAAATAGGAAACTCCACACAGGGAACTTTATGATGGTAAGGTTTCATTTATAGCTGAATTTGGGGCTGCAATGGGGGGGGGGCTGCAATGCCCCCTTATGTTCATGAAGGCATGGTATCACAGCTTAAGACCGATTCATACTTTGTATTGATGGTATCACGCCTAAAATAGCAGACCTACAAGCGCACACAACACGGCGACGTGTTGTGTGAGCTTGTAGGTCTGCTATTTTAGGTGTGCAACACTGCCGTGCATCAGAGCATAAATCAGGCTTTAATGGTAGCACTCCCCTGTAAATGGCTAGTATTGTCCTATTACACAAGAGCACATACCTAGGGATTAGCCATAGACCCTGTCCTGTGTACCATATTGCCACAGGGGGCCACAGTAGCTATTGTCACAGCTGTCTCACCCCACACACACGCTCACACAACTCAGAACTCCTGTTTCCCATGTACCACAGTCAATATCCTGAGAAGAGGAGCCATCAGAATCCAGAGGTTTCTTTCAACAAACATACCAGAATGTCCAGTATGAAAATGTTGCCACCAACAGCGATTGAGTATATTCATGTTATGTACGCTATACAGTCTGTCTGTGTGTGTGTGTGTGTGTGTGTGTGTGTGTGTGTGTGTGTGTGTGTGTGTGTGTGTGTGTGTGTGTGTGTGTGTGTGTGTGTGTGTGTGTGTGTGTGTGTGTGTGTGTGTGTGCCTGCTAAAATGTGACAACAATCAATACACCATTCAAGATACAAATAGGCCTCATCCTAAGAGGACAATGGTCACTCACATCTCACAGAAAATAGCAAGAACATATCCAAATGGAGAACAGTCAGTTGACAGCAGTACGACAGTATCTGGCTTAAAGTCCTGTTCGCAATTTGGTGTTAGGGGAGTTTCTCACCTGAACTGAGTCAGTGGGTCCCTAGACATGAAAAATCACAGAGGTGCTCGTCCGCCATAGTGCCAGGAATGGCGCAATGGCCAAATCAAATATGGCTGCCATCGGCTATGATGAAAATCCAACTTTTCTGTTTCTGGGTGTATATGCACATGTAATACCTCTATTTGGACTAATTGTGGTGTGGGGAATTCATTTCTGATATTGTTTTGACCATTTTGGGCGATTTGGACCTCAAAAGGTCATGGTCAAGGTCATTTTGCTATTCCGAAGACTGTGGGCCATAACTTGGCCATTGTTAGGAGTAAAAATAGGTGCAGTAGGTCTAAATCAACTAATGCTGACATGTATAATTCATTTCTGACATTGTTTTGACCATTAAGGATCATCTTGTCTTTGAAATATCAATGTCAATGCCATTTTCTAAAAACGATTTTGTTCATTACTTGCACTTTTATAGTATTTTTTGTAAGTTTGTTACTATTTTATAGTAAGTTTGTTTTGTTTATAACAAAAGACATACTAGTGGGAAATACAACAAGTAAACATCCACATTTAACTTTAAAGGGGGGTTTTAAATGGGTGTTTAAATGAGCAAATAAGACTATTTATGAATAAAAGTGACAAATAAAATCACACAACAAAAGCACACACAAAATTAAATAACAATTTCCAAAGTGCACCATATTGGGATTGTGTGCATCCAAGTTAGTATGATGTGTTTTTACAGGATGTATTCAGCAAGGCAGCCATATCCTCGAGAGTCGAAGTGTTCCTTGCATCCGTCCATGTTCCATTGGTTCTAGTCTTTCCTCAGGTTCCTTGGCTGTTGCAAGCAGGTGGCAAGACATGCACTAGAAAGGTGCCTTGTTGGTCTCAGGCAGCAGTTGTACTTCTCTGCTACCAATGCTGTCTTGTTCTGTCAAGGTCTTTGCCTCTCCAAAGTTTGTTAGATATTGTATTCGGTCAGAAGCCATAGCTGCATGCTTAGTCCCCACCTGGCCCATGCAGTCATCTCCAGTTTCCAAGGCATATGTCCCCTGATCACTGTCTTGGCTAGTGGTGCTCCAAGATGAGAGACTGCTTGATGCTGTAGAAGCATGTGCCGCTGCACACCTAGTGCCATACTGCTACCAGATCTACTTAATCCCCAGTGCTTGGAAGTATCACTACGACAACTCTCTGGGGTCCACTCATAATCCTGGCGACCCATTATTCCCTCCATTAGGTTAGGGTTATGGGTAGGTTTAGTTATAATAGGGCCAGTTGACTCCACATGTACCAGCAGCTTGGTGACAGCCTCCTCAATCTAGTTCAATCTTTGGGATCTCTTCACCTCCAGCCCCTTTTGCAGGGAGCCACTCATCATCATCAGAGATAAAAGAGTCGATAGACGCACCCATCCCTCATCAACTTTACACATTCTGGGTGTTTGAGGTGAACAAACAGCTCTCCAGCTGTGTGTTCGGAATATGGTGGCCATTCAAGCTTGTGGCGATGTAGGTAGAACGGCTGCCTTGGAATCTGAAGGTTCCAGGGTCGATTTATGTCTCCTCCTGCTTATTTGTCGAAGTGTGCTTAAGCAAGACACTGAACCCCTAACTGCTCCCGATGAGCACCTTGCATGGTTTCTTGGTGTGAATGTATGTGTGAATGTGTGTGTTAATGGGTGAATGTGAAATACATTGTACAGCGCTTTGGAGAAGAGCGCTATATACTGTAAATGCAGTCCATTTACCATTATCAGCTCTGTTGTCTCTGTTGATGATGTCGCTAGTGGAGAAGAGATCCCAGACATCTTGAATAGGATTAAGGAGGCTGACACCTGGTGCATGTACAGCCTCCATTATAACTAAGCCTATCCCTAACCTTCACTAACCTAATGGTCAGAATAATGGGATGTCGGAACTATGAGCGGACCCCAGAGAGTTGTTGTCTCCTTCACATTACTGCTTTACTACACCCCATATTTCCAAGCACTGGGGATGAAGGAGATCTGGCAGCAGTATGGCACTGGTGAGACTCACTTGCACTGCATCAAGCAGTCTCATCTTGGAGCACCACTAGCCAAGACAGTGATCAAGGCACATATGCCTTGGAGACAGGAGATGACTGCATGGGCCAGGTGAGGATTAAACATGTAGTTATGGCTTCTGACCGAGTACAATGTCTAACAAACTTTGGAGAGGCAAAGACCTTGACAGAACAAGACACAGTATTGGTAGCAGAGAAGTACAACTGCTGAGACCAACAAGGCACCTTTCTAGCGCATTTCTTGCCACCTGCTTGAACAGCCAAGGAACCTGAGGAAAGACTAGAACCAATGGAACATGGAACAGGGCATGACATAAAGGCTTGTCCTGTTGTCCGGGACAAGTGCCCATACTATGGAGTGGAGGGAGCAAGGGGGGTCATTAGCCGTCCTTTTGTTATTATTTCAATGTATGACATTTTTATCCGGACAAGTGACTTTTGTCTCCGGACAAGTGAATGGGAAATATACTTGTCCAAAGGACAACTGCCTCAAAAAGTCAATGTCAAGCTCTGATGGATGGAAGGAGCACTTTGACTTTAGTACACTCCTGCCATGTCTGAAGCAAGACACTCGACACTGATGGAGTTCTGTGCATCATATTTTGCCATGGAACAATGCCAAATCAATCCTGTAAAAACACCTCATACTAACTTGCATGCACACAATCCCAATATGTTGCACTTTGAGGGAAATTGTTATTTAATTGTGTGTGTGATTTTGTTGTGTAATTTTATTTGTCACTTTTATTCGTAAATAGTCTTATTTGCTCATTTAAACACCCATTTTAAACCCCAATTTAAAGTTAAATGTGGATGCTTACTTGTTGTATTTCTCACTAGTATGTCTTTTGTTATAAACAAAACAAACTTACTATAAAATAGTAACAAACTTACACAAAATACAATAAAAGTGCAAGTAATGAACAAAATCGTTTTTGAAAAATGGCATTGACATTGATATTTCAAAGACAAGATGATCCTTAATGGTCAAAACAATGTCAGAAATGAATTATACATGTCAGCATTAGTTGATTTAGACCTACTGCACCTGTTTTTACTCCTAACAATGGCCAAGTTATGGCCCACGGTCTTCGGAATAGCAAAATGACCTTGACCATGACCTTTTGAGGTCCAAATCGCCCAAAATGGTCAAAACAATATCAGAAATGAATTCCCCACACCACAATTAGTCCAAATAGAGGTATTACATGTGCATATACACCCAGAAACAGAAAAGTTGGATTTTCATCATAGCCGATGGCAGCCATATTTGATTTGGCCATTGCGCCATTCCTGGCACTATGGCGGACGAGCACCTCTGTGATTTTTCATGTCTAGGGACCCACTGACTCAGTTCAGGTGAGAAACTCCCCTAACACCAAATTGCGAACAGGACTTTAAGCCAGATACTGGACTACTAGCCTAGCACAGCTAAACTATCCACCCACAACACAAGGGAGTTAGTTAACTGCATGAGTATCCACCTGTTTGCGCGAGAATTTACTGTAGCATTATCTGCGGGACACTTCCGGTTAACAGCAGACATACAAGCTCATGTCGCGTCGCAGATGCAACCGTTGTGAGCTTGTAGATCACACTCGGCTGCGGCGCCGGAAGCTGCCGCACACCTTCTGCGCAATGCACGATGGGATGTTGGAAAGTTGTGGATACAGTATAGTCCGGCCAGGCTAGTACAAGACAGGCATGGCTGTATCATCACCATCCCTTATGCTATTGGATTCAAAGACACTCCATCATTGCCGCTGGGCTAGTGCCGCTGGGCTAGTGGTGACACATTTGATCAGTGGTCTGGCATAAACAGCTGTCAACATCAAGGCCAATTAATTTGAAAAAAGAAAGATTATTTACAGTTTGTAAGCAAGCAGAGCTTCATTTTTGTAAAGTGCCATACAGTATATAGGATATCATGCATTTGGTTTCTATAGGTCTCCTACCTACACATTATACACTACATCTCAGACACTATCTGGCTTGCTCATTGCACAGCAGACAAATGGAAATGAGTGAAAGGAGTTGAATAGAAAACAGTGGCAATGCAGAAGGTGAAATTAGGCATTTTCTTTTCCTAGGAGCTACAGTACTTTCACAGCATGCCCTTCAAGTTTCCTGTGATTGTTCGAGCATATAAGTCACCATGGGGGCTTTTTCTAAACAGAAAGTGATTCAAACACAAGCACCTCTGCCTTCTTCTTTCTGAACAAAATGTCGGCGCAGATTTATTCGAAAAGTAAATCAACTTTTGAGAGTGAAATTCCGTAAAAAAAAAAACCAAATAATCTTGTTTATGTTCACAAATTACAAAATTGCAAAAGGACAAAACAATCCTTCTCTGCATCTCCCTATCCAGTCATGGTTAGCACCGCAGAGTTAATGAGGGGAAATGCAAAACGCGGGGAAGCTGAGCCTTTGAGGCCAAAGCTCTCCCTCAAATAATGGCCTACCAAAAGAAAGGGGAGCTTTGTTCGGTGCAACACAAGCAGGTTCCTCTTTAATGACTTCATGTGCATGCCAATCACTTACGCCACACAATCTCATCATGGGGCCACAATACGTTTCAGGTCATCCTAACCATGGGAGTGTGTGTGTGTGTGTGTGTGTGTGTGTGTGTGTGTGTGTGTGTGTGTGCAGCACGTGACATGTGTCCACTACTGTCCCTAAGCCGCTGCTGTTCACTTTAGGCCGGGGGAGGCACCTTAGGGAGTGATGCTGGGGTCATTCTCATTTTGAGAATGAGCTGTGCAGATTGCGAACCACCACATGTGTGTCACACTGCTTGTCATGGAGGATAACTGGCTTGGTGAATCATGAACAAGAGAGCCACAAAACCATGACTGAGATATTTGCAAATTGGACTTCTACAGTAACAGGATTGTGGGTTTAAATAGCACATTATGCTTGGTGGACAAGTGTGTAAATAATCATCATGGTCAAAAGTGTGCGTCTCTAGGGAATTTGGTGAAATTCTTCATCAATAACTTGGCTCAGTTACTTCACAATTATTTCCCTAATTATTCCCATCAGCCTATGACTGCAAATTCAGTGTGTACATCGCATGACAATTTCTGCAAAAAAGTTATAGCTATTATAATTCAATTATTTAAGCACGGTCCTTAAAGGCAGTACATTCAGAAGCGTGTGTCTTTGTGTCCCAATTCTAATTTCTAAAATAAAGGTAGCATGCAATGCAGGGCAGAGCCTCCCGGGGGTCTACACACAGTCGCACACTGGCACTGCAGTCTATTTCAATGGTGAGGAGCATTGCAGGTTATGTATAAAGCAGCATGGGTTATTTTTACTCCCCCATTAATATTTCATGACTGAGCATTTCAAAACTGCAGAGTGATGTTGCTTTTTTCTGCACCAACAGTGCATCAGCTAGTCTGGAGTCCAAGACAGTCTGCAGAATGTTATGCTACAGTATCAATTCAAATACCTGTGGCATGTCTTTTAAGGCTTGAGAGACTGACAAGTGGCAGAAAGTCTTGCTCTCTTTTAAAAAGATCACTGTCAAATGAAAAGATCACATGCTTGATCGGATCCAACACAGCAAACACCTCTGAGGATCCTTCTTAAAAACTATAACTACTAGCCCTTACCCGTTCAAAGATATGAGCTCCGAAATGATGTGCAGTGTGTGGATTATGGGATGTGCACTGTGCACACAGTATATGAGGGATGGAAAGTAACTTTAACTGGTGCTTGCATGCTAATATGTAGGAGCATCAATGTAAGAAATACCCGTTCCATTTAACGGCTACAGAGATACTGTGTACCGATCTGCATGATTTTGGACAACATCTGTAAGAGGGCCAGAACCCCCCCCCCCCCCGCCCGCCCGCCCGCCTGCCCGCCTGCACACACACACACTCCCCCCCCCCCCGTGTGTGTGTGTGTGTGTGTGTGTGTGTGTGTGTGTGTGTGTGTGGGTTTGTGTGTGATTGTGCATGGCCTGAACAACAGCGCCCCTCCCTTAACATGTGTGGTCACAAAAGGTACTGTAGGCTAAATAGATATAGATACACCATAAAAATGCAATTATACAGCATACGATTTGTGAAAGTGACAAACGGGCTTCACAGTTATGTCAGGTGTGTTCATATGCTGATGGTGATGCGATTTCAGATCAATTGCTCCAGCCACCGAGGAGAAACGCTGTTTCAGACAGACAGACAGACACTCACTCAGACAGACAGACAGACACTCACTCAGACATTCGCAAAATTATAGTATAGATATTGACACGAGATTGTTAAAATATATAACCAGGGGATAAGTTATCTACAACCAGAATACTTTCTTTCTTCTTTTATCTGCCTTTAAAAAAGAAAAGGAGCCTCTGTTTTCCAAATAAAGCCTGATGTGATACAAACAAGGGCCTGTCATTCAGAAATAGCAGACAGAGGACCTGTGGGGTGTCAGATGTCAGAGAAGGACCAGTTGCTACTCTTGGGCCTGGTCTGTCTCTCATGCTACACCAGCAGCTGTATCTCCTCAACCCTCACATTCCTACCAGCCTGGGCCCACTCCACTCCACTCTCATCACCTGTGCAGATCTGAGGGGGCAAGGCCAGCTCTCAAGGGAACGTCAAAGCAACCCTAATAAAAATGTGTTGTTGTAGCGATGCAAGGCGTTGTGTGCTTGTTGATCTGCTATTTTCACTCGTTTTGTGCGACAGTCTTGTATGATTAAGCAGGGCTTTACAAATTTGAAATTTGGAGATACGAGGTTTGCCTGACAGTGATGTTTTACTTCTGTAATGTTAAAAGTCAAAGGGATAAGCAGTAGTTATATGATATCGAATCCATTGCTACTAATTTTTCAGCATACGTCTGTAAGTAGGATAAAAAGTGTGCAGTACTTTTACTTCTACTCCACTACATCTCGGATCATAATATTGCACTTTTACTACACTACAATTATTTGAAAACTTTTAGTTACTAGTTACTTTGCAGGTATACAATTATAAAACATACATAAACCACTTTAGCCCTATTTTATACCTAGGCTGTTTGAAAATAGCCGATCTACAAGCTCACAATGCGTCGCGATGCAACGCGTTGTGAGCTTGTAGATCGGCTATTTTCAAACATTTGGTACTTTTGGTGCTTTAAGTACATTTTGATGCCAACACGTTTACTCAAGCACATTTTGAATTCCGGACTTTTACTTGTAACAGAGTACTTCTATACTGCAGTATTGATAATTGAGTAAAGCAGGGGTCTTCAACATTTTCAGGCCAAGGACCCCTTAGTTGAGAGAGAGATGAAGCAGGGACCGCCACAGCCTTTTCATAGATTCCATATAGTTTCATCGTTTGACAGCACGATCATCAGTGTATTTTGGATTCATGTCAATTTGTGTTTTCAGATATTTAACCACTTGAACCGTCAATACTTAATAAAGTTGACCTTTCACTCTGTACTTAGTCTGCTCTTTTTCCCCTCTACACCAAAGCTTTTTGCCGAAAATAGCCTATCTACAAGCTCACAACGCCTCGAGAGCTTGTAGATCTGCTATTTTTGGCTAAAGTTCTCAGAATAAGGACACTAGGGTCAAGTTGTTAAAAGGAGAAAAAGGTTTGTCTGAGGACCCCCCTAATGTTGAAGACCCTTGGAGTAAAGAATTTGAGTACTTTTTCCACCACTGATTCAGACTGCCAGTGTGTGTGTGTGTGGACTGTGCATTACACTGAGTGCCTGAGGCCAGCCCCATGATTCAGCAGCTTCTCTTCTTTACCCTACCAGGCCTTCCTCTCTCTACACTTTGGCTGCTTTGCAAGCCAATCTGTCTGTATTGCCTTCCACTGCATTATTATAAGCAGTTCTGGCTGACCTTCACTCAATAATACATGAAAACGTTTACCCCCACGCCCCAGAGTGAAGACAAGCAAGACACTTTTTCCAGCACACCCATCTTTTTTTATGCTTATTGAATGGGTGAGTTGATACATACAACTGCAGTTAGGCAATACAAGATTTGTGGATGATTGTGGAGTGTGTGTCATTGGCTAAAAAGGAAACATTTCCTCCTGGACATGCAAACCGTAGAATATCATTTGCCAATTTTTTGAATATTGCCAATGTATCAGACAACTGAACGGCCATCTCTACGGAAGGCGTTTCAATTAGATAGGAATAGTTAAGATTCGGCAAGAAGAAGATTCGGCAAGAAGATGTGTAGGTGTGGAGCAGTGGTTCTCAACCAGTGGTCCTTGAGGGAGTTCCAGGAGGTCCCCAGCAAAAATGATGATAGTTGTTAGTTAGGAAATAGGAACCTAATTGACCCTTATGGGGCTGTAACTCTTGAGAGTACAAATGGAACCAAATGGACCCGTAAGGTCCATGTGTACACTCTCAAAGCTATGGTGGTCCATGGTCTAATGCAGGGGTTCTCAAAGTTGTCTGGGGACCCTCAGGGGTCCTTGAGTGATTTCCAAGGGGTCCCTGGCAAAATTTGCTAATATCCTAGCCCTATTATATCAAAATCAGTTCATCCACAGTGACCCCTTTTGAATGTTTTTGGAAATATTGAACACCATAACTCTGGCTTGGGGTCCACTCCAGAGCACTAATACTTTCAGATGGGGGTCCTCCTCAAGACAAATAAACTTGAATTTAGGGGTCCTTGGCATAAACGTTTGAGAACTACTGGTGTTAGAGAAGTGATTCTCAAAGTGGATTGCAGGGATTGTGGGTTCCTTTAGAGGAGTCTAAATTTACCCATACACAAGTCTGTAACTCTAACAGTATACAAATGGAACCAAATGGACCATTTTGTTCCATTTGTACACTGTCAAAGTTAAGGAGAGACCTTCAAATTTCAAAGTTTGAGAACTACTGGTGTAGAGCACCGTTGTAGTTGACTTCCACTGTGGGATGACATGTCACACGTTCAGAGCAACAGACTAAACTTTTACGAGTGCTCGAACCCTCGAACCGCAGCACTCACACACACACGCCTGTTCCCCGTCATCAACAACAACATTCAGCTGTCCCCAAGCCAAAAATAAACAAGAAATCTTCAGCAAAAGAAGGCGATTCTTCTCCGAAGAACTGCATACTAAGGAATACGACTATTTGATGCATGAAAGAATTATAATTCAATGGTTGATTCTGTGTTAGTTATGGTTATAGTTCCAATGTAAAGTCCCCGTCTTGGCGTGGGGCAGGGAGTCCATGATTTAGAGAGGAAAAACACTCATACTTTACCTTGAGACTTCAATGTTGAAGTTGATTTTGAGTCGACCTATAAACGCTCCAATATTCTCCTCCAGGATGGGTTTTATCATGTAGCAGCGCTTTGCAAAAGCGCACACACGCACGCACGCGCGCCCCCACAACCACACACACACACGCACGCACGCACACACACGCGCGCACACACACACACGAATGCAAAGTCTCTCTTTAATTCCCTCTGTGTTCCCAAAGAATAAATTGTTTCCGTGCCTCCTCTGTACGTCCCACAGCAAAGATTCTCCAAACTCAGGGCTGTTCAAAGTAGTTGAGCATTTTCCTTAAACGCTGTTTTAAAACAAAACCAAAAAGCGACCATTCAAAGCAGTTAATGTTCCCTCTGCTCGGTGGTGTAAACTCCTCTCTCTCCCTCAGTCTCTGCTTCTTTTCCCTGGTGCTCATAATCAGTGCGGACGGACACCCAGCAGTGTTGCCAGGTTTTGCGAGAGAGGCAAGCAGCCAACTCTAGGAAAACAAGCCCAAAAAAGAAGCGACTATTTATAATTAACATACATTACATTAGATAGTGATTTATAATAGCCTATCAATAGTCGCGGGCAAAAATAAAACCCTTTCTTTTTCAGGCTGTAATTGTTGATTTTGCAATTAAATATGCAGGGTCTTTAGTTTACGCGATGACGCTGTTGCGAAGTATGCGAAAAGTTGTGAAATTTGCGAAAAGTTGTGAAATGTGCGAAAAGTTGTGAAATATGCTGGGTTTTATGTAATTTTATGTGGTGAAAAATGTGGGAAGTTGCGAAAAAAGGCCTATGCGGAAAATTGCCGGAAATATACTAAAAAGTTGTGAAATATATGGAATAATGCGAAATATGAGAAAAGTTATTGTTAATATTATTATTTGTACTTTTTTTTAGTGTGTGTGTGTGTGTGTGTGTGTGTGTGGGGGGGGGGGGGGGGGGGGGTATTACACATCTTAATAACAAATGTATGGAATGGGGTCCCTCCGTCCTTGGCACAAGGACGGAGGACGTCCATGCCCATGGACAAATGGAAAATGGAAAATGTTTAACCCGCAACCACCAATATTTTCAAGTAGTATTACAGAAAAACAAGCCCAAAGTCGCTGATAATAAGCAGACACGGCAACACGGACGGACACTCACACATCCGCGCAGTGCGCGCTCACGAGTCCACTCACACACACCACTCACTAGGCGGGGAGTATGTATGGAAGTCAAGAAGGCAGAAAAACACGAGTGGATACACTGTGATTAATAATGTATTCTAGATGTACGGTAAAATAATAGCAATAATTTAATACTACTACTAATAATAATGCTAATAATAATAAAGCTCTAGCTGTTTGCGTTTTGTTGTCCAGTATGACTTATAATATTGCTTGTTACATTGTTTTTTATATATTGTTTTTTTTTTTTTTTATATTAGCTCCGTGTTGGAGGGGAAAGCCAGACTAGTAACATTACTGTGCAAGACAGTAGTAAGTCTACAGTCTACTGTTTGGGCGTCATGTATTCATTTATTTATTTTTACCCTTATGGCTTTAAGAGGTGCATTCTAGCTACGCCTGACCTTATTGGCTGGATGTGTGTACCACCAGCCAATCACGTCCATTGATATGAAGAAGCCAAATCGCATCAGGACCGCCTATTTTTGCCTACGCACTGCCGTCGCAAAATGTTTACTGAGACCAGTGTTGCCATGTCCGCTTATTATAAGTGACTGCAGTGTGCTTCTTTTTCTCTAAAGTTGCTTGCAAATAATTTAGTTGCGTTTTTTTTACTTGTTTCCTGCGTTCTTTAAACCAGTATCTCTTAAAAGACAGACAACTTGGGGCGCCCGCTGGCCTACTGGTCCAGGCGCATACTTAGGCATTGCCACATAGCCTAGGCTACTAGGCATGGCGGCGTCACCGGTTCGATTCCCGATCCGACAACCTTTGCTGCGTGTCACTCACTCCCCATCTCTCCCCCCATTTCCTGTCAGTCTACTGTCCTATGCTCCTATCAATAAAGGCATAGACTACAAGACCCCAAAACAAATCTTAAAAAAATGGACAGACAACTCCATACTAAATAACATCTAGGCTCAATTTCCTACTTAGCCTGGCCTATATTGACCCCAAATATCTGTCCATGACCATGGGGTCAATTAAGCAGAAATGCACCTGTCGTCCAGTTTCCCCTGCAGAACCCAGCAGCCCTCACAGCAAGAGGGGAGCCCACAAGCCTATCGCTTTTACACTATTTGTTGGCAACAAATAGTGTAAAAGCGATTGATTATTATTATTATTATATATTTTTTAAGTTTATTAAAAAAAATCTATCCGTTAGTTATAATGTAATTATTATAATGTCCGTATAATGTACAAACACATCCATACCTTGGTTGTCCCACATATGCTGTCACTCCGCTAAACAGATGTTATGCTGGAAAAGACACGCTGTGATTGGCCAGGCCTACAGTCACTTTGATTGGCAGTTGTGCCAAATGCTCACCCCAAAACATGATTTATGAGACAGTGGCGGCTTGTGTGGGACAACCAAGGCATGTATTGTAATGACAACTAGTAGTAACAGATTGATTAAAAAATTATAATAATAAAAAATAACTTTTGAGCGCAACAAAAAGTGTAAAAGCGATAGGCTTATGCTAGGGCTCCACTATGCTCTGAGGGCTGCTGGGTTCTGCTGGGGAAACTGGACAACAGTGCATTTCTGCCTAAAGTCCTCTCCATACTTCGACCGAAATGTTCGGTGAGTTGTGTTTTCCGACGTGCAAATTTTCGAACTCTCGTTCGGTCCAATGCTTTTCAGAAGTCCCGAGGGATATAATTTTAAGGACCTTTTGACCGAAAACGGCGGTTTCGGTCAAAGTATGGACAGGCCTTAATAGCATAGACCCTGTGGACAGTCATTTGGGATCAGTTCAATATAAAGGCCTGTCTATACTTGTTCGGATCGGTGAGTTTTGTGTTTCCGACGTGCAAATTTCCGAACTCTCGTTCGATCCAATGCTTTTCAGAAGTCGCGAGGGATATAGTTTTATGGTCGAAAAGGACCTTTTGACCGAAATCTTCGGTTTCGGTCAAAGTATGGAAAGCCCTTAAAGGACCAGGTCACCTCTGGGACAACCCGATCTTATTTTATTGTTGTTTGGGACACGATCAACACAATCCTGAGTTATTTTTTGTGTTCAATCTGTGTTTTTAGATATTTTAGTATTTCAGCCGATTTCAGCATGCTACAACTGGTCATATGATGCAAAATGCATCATATGACCAGTTGTAGCATGCTGAAATACTAACATATCTAAAAACACAGATTGAACACAAAAAATAATTCAGGATTGTGTTGATCGTGTCCCACACAACAATAAAATTATTATTATTATTATTATTATTTATTAATTTTCCAAGATGGCTTAAATAAAAAGGCACAAGCTTAGTGGAGGGCTCGCTTCTTTTGGGCTTGTTTTCATTAGACCTGGTTGCTTGTTTTTCTCGCAAAATCTGGCAACACTGACTGAGACTAGTTGAGATGAGATCAGTTTACGTTTGGCAATGCAATGAGGGACAAGGTTGGTTGCAGGTTTCATGGATGTTTCTGAGGTATGTAACTTAATTTCGCCGGTGTATTAACAGCTATTGTAATGGAGCGCAGGACATGATTTATAAGCTACCGCAAAACCTAACAGTGACTTGATTTGGCCAAGACAGAGCAGTATAGTCGCTTCATATTGACTCACTTCAACAGTGAGCTCGCCTCGCAGTGTCAGCTACAGTACTGCCTACTGGCACAAAACAAACTGCACTAAACGCACTGCAGTAAACGTGATGCTCTGCAGCCATTAATAATGGCATGTTGCTAATGGCCAAAACACATAATAGTCCGTTGAGATGGTAGCAAGAAATTACTCGTCGTTACGTTGGACGAGGAAAACATAGACATTCAATAGTCAAGGCACGAATCATAATGACAAATGAGACGACACCAGATTATCATCATTTATATATTAAGTGCATGTCCATGGAGAATTCGCTCTGTCTTGTTCTACAAACTTGTGCAGTAGACTTAAACATTTTATATTATGCTTTCATACTGTTATTATAATGATTTATAATAATTATTGACATAACTAGACAGATGCAATTCTGAGAAACTGCAAGGGTGGTTGCCATGACGCGAGTCACGAGGATATGTATTCCATCTAACAATTTGTCCCTTTCATGCCCATATATGGATATCTCTGTATCCTTGTCCCTATTTGAGCTGCGCTAACCATTCCGTCCTTGTCCCTTTTATGCCCATTATACATGGAGATCCCTGATGTCATCAATATTAAGCCCATAATTGGAATGCTCATATATGGACATACTGTGTCAGTCTCATGTGGTCTATGACGTCAGTCATCTCCATTTGGGAAAAAGTTTAATTTTTGCATTTTCCCATTCAAGTCAATGGAGAAAGTTAATTCACAAATATATTAAACTATATAACGTATCTCTTAGGAAAATGCAAGCAGACGAGTCCAGATGAAGCCGGTCGATTTGACATATGGCCCAAGTGCATGCCACCTGTGGGAGGAGTAGCATGGCAAAATAAAGTTAATCCACAAAGATGGAAAGAAAGAATAAAGTCGTATAGACCTGTTAGGACAACCACACTAATTACTATAACAAATATTATACACTATCTTCATAATGTGAATGAAAGACCAATGTGTTACTTAATTGGCTAAAAGAGATGACAGTGTGTGATGTCATTGGCTCCCTGCATTTAATAGTCTACCTGCAATCAGTCATTGCATGACTGGTCAATAAAACATTTTGGAACTGTAATCAATTGTGTGGATATCTACCTCTCTTCATCTCCAGCACCTGCTTTAGAGAATGGATCCTGTGGTGCTGAGCTACGGGGACACCCTGCTGCGTCGCTCCGACGTGGCCTTACTCGAGGGACCGCACTGGCTCAACGACCAGGTGATCGGCTTCGCCTTTGAATATTTCGCGGGGGCCCGTTTCAAAGACCTGGGCGAGACCTCCGTCTTCATCAGCCCAGAGGTCACGCAGTTCATCAAGTGCGCTTCCTGCCCCGAGGAGCTAGCCATCTTCCTCGAGCCGCTGGAGCTGGCTTCCCGCCAGTGGGTCTTCCTGGCCGTTAATAACAACTCCAACCAGAACGCCGGCGGCACCCACTGGAGCTTGTTGCTCTACTGCCACGACGCGGGCCAATTCTCCCACTATGACTCACTGGCGTGCGGCGGAAACGCGCCGCACGCCAGGCGCATCGCTAGCAAGCTGGAGCCGTTTCTGGGGACTAGCGGGAAAGTGCTCTTTGTGGAGGAGCCCTGCCCGGTGCAGCAGAACAGCTATGACTGTGGCATGTATGTGATCTGTAACGCAGAGGCCCTGTGCGAGAAGGCCAGGGTACAGGGCCTGCCACGCCTCCCCGTGGAAACCATCACTCCAGCCTACATCACCAAGAAGAAGGCGGACTGGTGCAGACTGATCCAGAGACTGTCCAAAGACTGACCTCTCCTACTCTCTGATGTAGCACAATTCAGCTTCACACACACACACACACACAGTATATCTATATGCAGAACAGCTATCGGCCGCTCATATCTGCTAATGAAGCCTATATGAATGCACACATTAGTCTAATGCAGCCTATAACAAGATTGGCCAACATCATAGGGTAGGTGTTTAAATAGGTGGAGCAATGTTGCAAGTCTTTCAGGCTTGATTAGACATCGTCACCAGCATGCCTGTAAAGTGAATGTTTTCCCATTCTATTCAATAATAATGGGTAATGCATAATCATTTTGGAATAATTATTTTCATCCCATTTTTTCCCAATTTAGTTGTCATGCCAATTCCCCCTCCCCCATAAGAAATGTTTACATTACATTATTGCTCAGGGTCATTTTGAATGAGCTAGAATGAATTGACATTAAGGATGTTTATCTCACAGCGTTCAGTTTGTAAAATATAATTTGCATTTATTGCAACTATATTGTTAAATGATTTGTTCATGCTTTGTTTTTGTGAGTGAATAAAATCCCTGGTCTACTTTTTGTTGCATCATTTTCTGTCACATCTTTATCCTGTGTCTCTTTGCAATGGTCCTACTGGTTTAATGGTGTTTGGACAAGCTGTAGTGCATCCGTTTTGAGGGAAGATGGAAATGTGTTCTATACTCGCTCTAAAGGCAAAACTAAAATGTTAAGGAGGTTTAGGTTTGTGTTTTTCTGTCGGGCTAATCTCACAAACCACTGCACCGATCATACATTTCAGCTTTGAAACTGTACTGAAATATTCAACTTGAATTTTATAAATGGAAGTCAATGCTGCTGTGATCAGACTGAAATTACCTTGGAGTCACAGACACATTAATAGACGAGTGACATCATAGAAGACTGATGTCACAGGCTGGACACAGGAAGTCTCCGATCCAGATTGGAGTCGTGCCATTTCTATGCAGATATGGGATACACATTTTCAAATCAATCTTTATTTCAGACCCAAGGGAGATCCATATCACAAAAACTACAATATAAATTGCACCTGTGTGAAGTGAGCGGCGCAAACGCAACACACGTGCATATCTCCTTGTATGGTTCGTTCTGTCCATGACATCAGTTACTAAGGCCTGATTTACATTGCAGCCAAATCCAGCCTGAATCTGATCTGTGTCACATCCAGATTGGAATCTGATTGGTTTAAAATTTTAATCTGACTTTAAATGGTCACATGGTCATATGAAACCAACCAGATTCCAATCTGGAAGTGACACAGATCTGATTCAGGCTGGATTTGGCTGCAGTGTAAATCAGGCCTTAAAGGGATATTCCACTTTCAAAAAAACTGCCTTGCTTGGGTCTGCCTCCCCAGGCTCAGGGCCTCTCCACATACACACCCATTGTAACTTCAAACTCCATTTTAACCATGATAGATTCATTTAAAACACCCATTATTTTTTCTGGTGACTCATACTACCCTCCTAATACTTGAGCAGGCTGTGTTTTTTCCATAACCTTTTTCATTTATTTTTAATAATTTTGTTTTGTATTTAATTTTTCTAATTTCCCCAAAGAATTATTAAAAAGAAATGAAAAAGGTTATGGAAAAAACACGGCCTGCTCACGTATTACAGTTTCTCACAGTAACGTCACGTCGTCGTTCTCCGATCGTTCTGCTTTACTGCTTTTACTGCTTTTTCTATCTCTAGACAACAGAGCCACCACAAGCCTACAGCTACTCGTTTTTAAGGTAAAGTTTGTTATGCTACTGTTAGCTGTTTGTCATCATGTTCTCTTGTTAATGTTAAGGTTAGGATTAGGGATAGGGTTAGTGTCGGAACCAGTGACATGAGTGTGACGACGCGGTCCTCCCTTAATTCATTTAAAAAATATAAAAACAAGTTTGTAGGTGGGGGAGGGGGGCGGCTCAATTAATACAAAAATGCACTGATATTAAAAATAACTTCTTAATTTGCAAGTGCGACCTGATATATAATGACTTTTGTCATTTCTAGTTATTATTTTGTATGACTTTCAAGAGTTATACGCCCAAACATGTAGCGGCCTGTTGTAGTGCCACCACGAAGCACTAGAACACTTTAGGGTCCATCCCATGGCCTACTCCCTCCCTACTGGGATGGGAGTGTGCGTGCAAACTAATTTGCATGCTGATCAGTCCAGTGGTGCCCGAGAGTAGCTGCTCACAGACAGGGGTTACACCCCGCCATTCCGAAACACCGCCATTCCGAACATTGACTTCTAACCCTAACCCTAACCCTAACCCTTACCCTAACCCTAACCCTAACTAACCCTAACCCTACCCCTAACCCTACCCCTAACCCTAACCCTAACCCTAACCCTAGTCAATGTTCGGAATGGCGGTGTTTCGGAATGGCGGTCTGACACCCAGACGGGCAGACAAACAAACGCATGCTGTTCCGGCCTGGTAGAGATAATAACACACAGTAATCAAAAGCTAGAATAAAATGGTAGAGAGCAAGATAATGCTGGGCACATTGTGGAATGCTACATGACTGGATGAATGATGGAAAATCTGAGATAGCCTAATTGATCAATTTTGACAAAAGAACAGGGAGAAATACAACAATGTGCGAACACGGCAGCAAGATTTGTAAACTGTTGCGATAAAAGAAGGTTAGCCAATGGAATACAACCACTCTAAGAACTACTATCTGTACCAGCGACGGCGAGTAGACCTCTAAACCTACTGCACATATAAAAATAACTGCTACCTTTTAACGCATTCAATCAGATGACTTTTTCCCCCCGCTGTTAACCGCTCCAATACGTGACTTTGTGTTTATGTCCTTGTGTTTTTCCAAGTGTTTTTCCATGGTATCAAATGCTGATACTGATGTTGTATGTGATGTTGTGGGTTTATCATCATCATCATCATCATCATCGTCATAAGCAACGCTACTTCACACAGGAGTGATTTTTGTTTATAGGTTACTATTTAAATAATTTTTAGTTTTGAGGAAAAATGCTTCTATTCGTCCCAAAGTGACTGCAAAAGATTGCTGCTATTTGTTTCAAAAAAGCTTTATACCCTGTATATAACTTGTACATAACGACGAAATGGGACATAGTTCAGTTCACAAAATGCTGTACCCCCTCCAACTGTATATACTTTCCCCATTTTCAACTATTTTTATTGTATTTTGACACTTGCTTTGGTAATGTAAACGTATGTTTTCTCATGGCAATAAAGCTCTGTTGAATTGAATAGAATTGATAGATGGAAAGACAGTGATAAAGAAGGAGAGAACAAAGGTGAAGCAGATTTTTGTGCCAAGGCATCATCTAACACATACATTTGCCCTCAAGGTTAATTCACTGCAGGACTACTACCAGTATTTGTACCAGCAGTGCACTTGAAGTTAGTAAAGAGAGAAGGCTTACCGCCCTTTCTGGCAGAAAGGCCTGCACTGCTCTTAAATTTACGCTAGCTGGACTGATTCAACCCGCCAGACTGCTTCCTTTGGCATCCTACGCTCATCTGCATCCCAAGGTCATATTTCACCTGGAGCACCAAGTCAGACAAGCTATTGAGGTTTACTGTTATCCTCATAAAGTTCTATAGGGCTGGAGCACTTCCCACCCTGAAAGCACTTGTCATTAGTGTGATACAACTTAGGGGAAAAGAGTAACAATGAAGGAGGTTCACTTTGTCTTCAAATTGTCGTTTAACACATTGAAAGGGTTAAACACAATGAAAGCAACCTTGACTGTCAGTGACTTGCAACCTTCCCCAACGTTTGATTTTACAATTTTAAAGTTATTGTTATGCATGTTATCATAACAAATGGATAAAAACTAAACTCTTTGGCATACCAATGACTATAGAGAGTATGCACACACATCAATTTTACATGTGCCCTCAGCTAGACTGAGTGGCATAATATTGTACAGCATGGAGTGTTGGAAGTGCTTGTTGCAAATCACTCACCGGTCCTTCGCGCCACCTGTTTCGAAATTGCACATAATACAGCAGGCAGCAGGTCAGCAGGACATTGAAAATAAGCGCTTCCAAACTCTTACACAAAAATAATCACCTGCACGGAATGACAGAAAGTAGCTCATAACATGTCTACGGTGGATTTTTGTGAATCAAAAACTTTGCAGATAGAAAGAGGATAATTCAAGCTTTCCGTACAGCAGCAATGTTGGTGAGTTTAACGCTGTTTAATACAATCAGATAGGACTTTTTGTTTGGTTGTATGGGTGGTCAAGGCCCGAAAGTTTTTGTTTTGCCTCTCAGTAGACGTTCCCGCATAACTTCTGGGTACGATGATGTCATGCGCATAGCATCTATTCCAAAACAGCGGAGATACATACTAGTTGGGTTTGAACTACAGTTCTTCACACATTTGTAGACTCTCAAGCCTCGATCAGAGTCTGCGGTGAAGAGCTATCCACCGCAATTTTTAGGTGGAAAGCTTTCCACCTCAAGTCAGAAAATAAGTGAAGGCCATCATAATCGGTCACGGTGGAGTCCTATTCACCGTGACTGACAGGTCCAGGTCGACCAATCAGTGAACGGGGTGAAGAGCCTATCTGTCTGATAGTAAAAACAGAGAGATGTGTCGGGACTCGCGGTGGAAAGCTCTTCACCGCGAGGAATGGCGTAAAGTTGTAGTTTCATGACTCAAAAAGACTACACCGCGGTGTATCCACCGCGGAGCCGACTCTGATCGAGGCTTCAGAGCTACAGACTTGCAAGTTTCCATTTGGAACCCCCTCAAGGAGCCCTGAGGGTTCCTGGACCCCACTTGAGATTTTGTTCAGATTCAGAAAACTGAAAGTATTCAACATAGTTTATGATAAAATGTACAGGCATACACAGACACATGGTCACACCATGCACAGTACAGTACACACATGAACGCATACATACAGATAGAGCTGAGCTCCAACTTCCTACTGTTCCCGAATGTGTTCTTTGTAATGTATTGCAGCAGTGGGAGAGATGTTTTCCCTTCTATCTCAGGTGGTTCGTATTTACTCCTCACAGGGGCCCTCGGGTCTGGACGTGTGTATCATATGCACACACGCGCACGCGCGCACGCACGCACGCACACACACACACGCGCACACACACACGCGACACGCACAAACACACACACAAGTTTGTAATGTGAACCCATTACTGTTTCTAACCCCCTAACGTCTGTTTTGGGGCTGTACCATATGCCCCGTCTGAACACATCTGAAACCAACTACAACAAACACAGAACTATTTGAGCTGCATTTACACCAACATGCATGCAAATCAGATTGATTAGCACATCCTGGTCTGTAGTACTTCCAGGTGTGTCTGCATAGTTCACTGGATTTAAGTAGGTCATGTTCCTGGAACAACAACCTGAATGAAGAACAATGCCTCAGTTCTACAATAGTATAAAAATTTTACATTTCCATTTGAAACAAGCAAAACACAGACACAATCGCATATAACAGGGGGGAAAAATCACAAAGATGCAAAAGGGTTTTTTATACATTCTATCCACAACTTTCTTGTCTTCAAATTGTCGTTTAACACATTGAAAGGGTTAAACACAATGAAAGCAACCTTGACTGTCAGTGACTTGCAACCTTCCCCAACGTTTGATTTTACAATTTTAAAGTTATTGTTATGCATGTTATCATAACAAATGGATAAAAACTAAACTCTTTGGCATACCAATGACTATAGAGAGTATGCACACACATCAATTTTACATGTGCCCTCAGCTAGACTGAGTGGCATAACATTGTACAGCATGGAGTGTTGGAAGTGCTTGTTGCAAACTTTCCAACATCCCATCGTGCATTGCGCAGAAGGGGAGCGGCATTTCCGCCGAGTGTGATCTAGAAGCTCACAACGATTGCATCTGCGACGTGACGTGAGCTTGTATGTCTGCTGTTAACAGGAAGTGTCCCGCAGATAAGTCTTGCGGAAACAGGTGGATACATTTTAAAACTTGAAATGGGACATTATGTACAATGAGTACTTTCTACTTTTGGTACTGTCTGTACATTTTGATACCGATACTGTACTTTTATACTTTTACTCAAGTTTTTGAATTCCGGATTTTTACTTGTGACAGAGTATTTCTACATTGCAGTATATTCCTTTCTAAATTTTCTTTTATCCCACGATTTTGTAACCCATTTTTCACCCAGTGTCAATTGCAAAAACTGTAATCCTGGGCCCTGTTCTCCCTCTGCCAACCTGGGGAGAGCTCCGACATGAGCTCATGCTTCCCTCAGTGCATGAGGAGTGAGAAAGCCGCTTCTTGTCATCTGACAGGGGGGATGCTTCCCTGGTTGGACGTAATGCGTGGAAGGAACACGTTATTCCAACCAGGTCCTTTCCCCTCCATCCGGCGCCCCAGCTGACCAGGGGTAGGCAGTATAGAGACCAGGATTACTGCATGTTTTTTGTGAGGGTATCTACCCTAGGGGAAACTCCACACAAAAAGGCCCTTTCACAGGGGCACGGTGGTGCAGTTGTTAGCGCTGTCGCCTCACAGCTGAAAGGTCCTGGCGCTGTGGGCGCTGGGGACATGTTTCCTCCTCCGCGTCATCAGCGCCCACACCCTAGGTGGGGTTGGCAAAAGGGCCTTTCTGTGTCTCCTAGGGTAGATACCCTCACAAAAACATGCAATAGTACTGGTTTCTACGCCGCCTCCCCCTGGCCAGCCGGGGCACCCCAGGCGTGGCAGAGGGAGAGCAGAAACCAGGACTACAGCTTAGGCAATTGGCACTGGGTGAAAAAATGGGTTACAAAATCGTGGGATAAAAAACATAAAAAAGGCCCTTTCGCCAACCCCACCTAGGGTATGGTTATTGGTTACTAATGATGCAGAGGAGAGAAGATGCCCCCAGCGCCACCTGGCGGGAATCAAACCCAGGACCTTCTAGCGACAGCGCTACCGACATTACAGTATTTATGCTTTTACTTACAGTAAGTAAAAACCTTTTTTTCCACTACTCCTTTACAATCATCATTCTTCTTCATACACCGGTGAGTCATCAGGAGAACATTCCAGGACAGACAGTATGGCTCCCTGATGGTACGGGCTAAGTCATAGCCTGTCTGACCATCTGCTTTGACCTGACCCCAGCATATCTGAAACTAAAATTGACTGCAGTCCCACATACATGCATGTACGTGTGCGGACGCACACACGCGCACGCACACACGCACGCACGCACGCACGCACGCACGCACGCACGCACGCACGCACGCACGCACGCACACACACACACACACACACACACACACACACACACACACAGACAGACATGCAAATGGACACACACACACTTGCTTGCTTGCTTTGGCAGTCCATCGATGACGAAGATGACGTAGCTTCCTTGCAGTGTGATGAATTTGGCAGTGGTCATCTCTGCTGGCGACGATGCCACTGCTGATGACTGTGAAGTCCTATTCTCGACCCACATACCCTGCCACAGTCAGGGCACGTGAGGCCTGGATCAGGAGGCTGAGGTGGAGCTGGAGCAGCGTGGAGGTGTCTTTGCTGACGCCGCACTGTCCTTTGATGGGTACGCGTCTCCTCCAGGTGTGTGACCCCAGCGTGGCACAAAGAGCGCCATAGTGTCCGATTAGCTGCGGCTGACTCCAGTTCACTGGGGCCGATGCCGCACCTCTTCAACGTATGCTTCAGCTGATCTTTGTACCGAAGTTTTGGACCACCTGGCTTCCTGCTAGCTGACAGGAGTTGTCCATAGAGCACTTGACGAGGCAAACGGCAGCCAGGCATCCGAATGACGTGACCAACCCATCGGAGTTGCCTCTGTGCTAGGGTTGCCTCGATGCTGATGGAGTCAGTGCGTTGGAAGATGTCACTGTGAGGGACACGGTCCTGCCAGGTGATGCCAAGAATGCGCTGGAGGCATCTGATGTGAAACGCCTCGAGACGTCTGATATGGCGTCGATAGACGGTCCAGGCTTCTGCCCCATAGAGCAGCGTGGATACACATACTGCTCTGTAGACTGCCACTTTCGTTAAGGTTCTTAAGTGGTGGTTTTCAAAGACACGAGAGCGCAGTCTACCAAAGGCAGACGAGGCAAGATTGATGCGGGCCTGGATGTCGTCGTCAATGTGGCAGCTGGGTGTCAGGATACTGCCAAGGTAGCAGAACCGCTGGACAACCTGGAGGGGCGTACCGTTGATGTTGAACACTGGAGGGACAGGGGATGGAGATCTCTCTTGTATGATGACTTCTGTCTTTAGGGTGTTAATCACAAGTCCTAGTGAACTGTAGACAGAGGACATGATGTCCAGGGCATGTTGCATGGCAACTGGAGTATGAGCCAGTAGCGCACAATCATCTGCATACTGCAGCTCCTGGATGTTACTGACCAAGGTCTTGGTCTTTGCCTGCAAGCGTCGGATGTTAAACAAACTTCCGTCCAAGCGGAACTGCATTTGAACACCACCTTCTTCCTTGATGGACTTGTGGAAGAGGAGCGTGGCTGCCGTCAGGTAAAGGTTGAAGATCACAGGGGCCAGTACACATCCTTGTTTCACCCCAACCTTCACAGGGAATGAAGAGGACTGCTGTCCTCCAACAAGTGCACATGCCTGCATGCCATTGTGAAACTGTTTGAGTATGCTGAGGAATTTGGTGGGAATGCCAAACTTCTTGAGTATAATCCAGAGGATTTCCCGATCAACTGTGTCAAAGGCCTTAGTTAGGTCGATGAAGGTAATATAGAGGTCCTTATTTTGCTCTCTGCATTTCTCTTGGACCTGTCGAGCAGTGAACAACATGTCCAGAGTGCTTCGGTTTTTCCTGAAACCACACTGTGTCTCTGGGAGGATGTCCTCTGTAATGTGTGTTGTCAGGCGAAACAGCATTAGTTTTGCAAGCACCTTCCCAGCTACAGAGAGGAGAGAGATGCCACGGCTGTTCCCACAGGATGACTTGTCTCCCTTCCTCTTGTATATGGTGACGATGTTGCTGTCTTTCCACTCTTGAGGCAATGTCTCATTTTGCCAGATTTTACAAATGAAGTGGAATAGCTGTCGTATACAGAGGTATCCTCCCTTCTTGAGGATCTCTGCCGGAAGTCCATCAGGGCCAGGGCTCTTGTTGTTTTTGAGACTCCTTACTGCGGAGAGGACCTCAGTGAACTTTGGGGGATCATCAAGAGAGGGGACCAGTGGGAGCTCTGGGAGAGCATCAAGGACAGATGGATCAGAGGGGTTTGTTGTGTTGAGCAGGGTGTTGAAGTGTTCGGCCCATCGCTCAAGTATCTGTTCTTTATCCTTGAGTAGTATAGCGCCGTCTGCAGATCTTACAGGAGCAATGTTTCGCTTCTGGGGACCATAAACAGATTTCACAGCATCGTAGAAGGCGTGGGTGTTGTTGTCATCTGCGTGCCTCTGAATCTCTTGGGCTTTTCTAAGCCACCACTCATTCTCCATAGTCCTTAGTTGTTTTTGGGTCTCACCGCGGATGGTTTTGTAGTGGGAGAGGAGCAATGGAGACTGGGGGTTGGAAAGCAGGGCGGCATGGGCTTTGCGCTTGGTTTCTAGAAGCTCACGGATTGCAGCGGAGCTATTATCAAACCAGTCCTGGTGGCGTTTTTGAGTGAAGCCGATGGTCTCTGAGGCAGCATCATATATAGTTGACCTCAGTTTTGCCCACTCACTCTCCATATCAAGGACGTTGTTGTCATCCTCCAGGGTGGCAAGCCCCTTAGCCAGCATGCTGCGGTAGTGGGATATGCAGTCCGGAGATTCCAGGGCCTTGCAGTTGAGCCGTTTACTAGGTTGCTGCTTCTTGTGGGGGGGGCGGATCCTCAGCTGGAATTTGGATCACACACACACACACACACACACACACACACAGACACAGACATGCAAATGGACACTCAGACCCTGCCCTTAAATCCCACATAAAGTATTATACTTCATGTTCAGTTATATTTAACCTGCTATTATTAGTTGTTGGGGTATTTGACAATTATAGCCTATTTGTACATAAGGTAGGCTATACTGGTTTCAAATTCTAGGACTAAATAAGTGATGAAATTATAAGAAACAATCTCTTGCGAGAGAGAGAGAGAGAGAGAGAGAGAGAGAGAGAGAGATTTAGGTAGTTTAACAAGGAGCACGTCTACCATAGTTTAGGATAGTGTCAGGGTCATGACCTCTTGACCCTCCTAACCAGGTGTCTTCCTGTTGGGCTACACCCCCTCCTCTGTGGTAACTAAGGTGCAACCTGTCAATCACCTGTTCTGTGAACCCCCCACCCCACCCGCCCCTCTCTCTCTCTCTCTCTCTCTCTCTCACTCACTCACACACACACAAACACACACACACACACACACACACACACACACACACACACACACACACACACACACACACACACACACACACACACACACACACACACACACACACACACACACACAGCATCTCTAGTCCAGCTGTAAAGGTGCAGTAGACAAATTCATCCGCTAGATGTCGCAGTATACTTGACTACACCAAATCACTACACCTCGTGTATGAAGGTGAATTACACAACAGATTAGGGCAAATTCTGGGCTATTTACCCTATTCTTGGCCCTGCTCCATGGCAGCGCCATTGTCCTTTTCTGCTGCTTCATTCAATATCAGACCCATGGCTTGTGATAAAACATGTGGTTGTTCTGTTTGTCAAACCATCAATACATATCACTATCTCATTCACATAGATAGATAGACACTCATATACAGGTAGATTGTTTATTACACCCTTTCAGTCTATGTACAGTTGAATAAACCTGAGAACATAGGACACTCTACTGTAGTAGTTACTGTTGTAGACATGCTTCCATCTGTTGTGCAGTCAGAGGTTTATGGTATCACAACTATTCTTAACACAATACAACTTTATGTTTTGCTTTTCACATGTTTATGCAGGATTTCTGATTCTGCTCCCAATTCGGAATTCCCAATATGTACCAGTGTCAGGACAGTGTTTGTGATGTGAGTGGGCTGAGTGAACTGGGAAATTATGGTCTTGAACAGGACATCTGATTATATTTGGCAATGACTTGCTGAAAACTAGATAAAAGTCTTTATCCTCTATTTGTGCAAATCAAATTAAGTTCAGTTTAGCTCAGTGGAGATCTCATGTAAATGAAAATAGGCTATACACCTAATTTTCTGATACAGATATATTTATGTTCTCAGAAACAACCATAACCTGTTTTCTGGCATCTTTTCTCTCCTGAGTGTTAAAGTATTTAAACACTCTCAGAGTAAAATTAACACTTTGCTGTGTTGTGATAATTTGAAATGTGTTCAGTAAACTCAACCAGAGCATTGATTGATTGAAGAATTTATTAGAAGTTTGCAATAGAAAAAAAGTACAGTTTCATGACAGTACAAATCACTGGTACAAGGTCAACTAAAAGGAGATCCTAGAAAGCCGAGGCTTATTTCCACAGGAACCGCACTCCTTTGATAACGTTAGAGATCCAGCAAAACACATCTTTCAACAAATATCACCATTTCATTGACATTGTGAATGTGCAGCTATGAGTATTCAGTATCACAGGTAAATGACCACTCCAATCTGCCTCAAAATCACATGACACATTTCCTTGCATGGATACATTTTCTAAAGCAAAATAGAAATATAACTAAAAGACATAATTATGTATAATGACATCATCATACATGGGCTTTTAAACATGTTTTTTTTAACCTTTGGGTATTAGGCGCCATAGCAGCAGTTTTGCCAACAAAATGTCTGTTGTTGTCCCAAGGCACCAGTACCCTGTGATAGGAGAGTACATTCACACGCATGCACGCATGCACGCACACACACACACACACACACACACACACACACACACACACACACACACACACACACACACACACACACGCAACCAAATGCAGTTCCAATCCATAGTGTACTTCATTTACATTAAATAAAGGGATCAGAGTAGGTTCAGCTGGGGGCAAAATAATCATTTAAGTCAGTCCATGGCTTTTCTGCTTTCCAAAGTGTATGCAAGTCTAAATGAGTAAAGAGACAAGCCAGTATGTACTCCACACAATAATTGCTGCATATCTTGGAAGTCCTTATTGCGAGGGAATAAAGAAATGCCTAAGGCAATCAAATTAATGAGATGCGTAACTTAACCGTTCTAATGAGAGTGTCTATTGCCCTGGAATAAGATTAGCAAGACAAACCAGATAACAGGAGCACAATTAGGAAATATAATTACAATTAGTTTAGAATCCTTGTCCACTATGTCCAGTGTTTAAGTTGTTGCTATGCGCCTTGGTTGTTGAAACGAAACCACCCATATTTGGGAAAGGTAGGGGCAACACTGACTGACAACATCACTGGAATATGTATTGTCAACCAATTCTCTCTCCTCACACATCCATTCCATTTGTAGATGACAACTGTTCAGTGCAAGGAGGGCCCATACAGTATGTAGTTAGTAGGCTCTCTTATGTCTCATTTAGAATGTATTGTCTTTCAGATAAACTTCAAAATGGAGAGTTCATGGACAGCTATTATACTAATGTAAACCTACAAAATTCAAGTCAAATATAAATAGAGCCTGTTTGCATAGTAAGTGACCACACATAGGAATGTGTCCGTTTTAACTGGTCTTGAGAAGGTGTTGCTTCTTCTGTCGCAGTGGCTGGTGTTCAGAGATAGTCTGGGGCTCTGAGCTGGTCTGTGCAGAATGATGGACAACATCCACCCTGGGTACTATGTAAAGGTTAGGCAACCGCCAGGTGCTGTTTCACAGTGTAGAGCAGTGGTTACCTGGACACAGTGGACAGCACAACAACAGCCCATATTACAACTTCTTCAACAGGGGTTCCGGGACCCCCAGGGGGTCCTCAGAGTTACTACAGGGGGTCCTCAAATTTTTTGTGTGATAGAAACCTTTTTTTCTCCTTTTTTATATTAACCACTTGAACCCTAATGTCCATATTCTCAGAACCTTTGCCAAAAATAGCAGAACTACAAGCTCACAACGCCTCGCACTGCTAGGCTTTGTGAGCTTGTAGATTGTCTATTTTTGGCAAAGAGCTTTGGTGTAGAGGGGAAAAAGAGCAGACTAAGTACAGAGTGAAAGTTCAAGTTTATTAAGTATTGACAGTCCAAGTGGTTAAATATCTGAAAACACAAATTGACATGAATCCAAAATACACGGATGATCGTGCTGTCAAACGATGAAACTATATGGAATCTACGAAAAGGTGGTGGGGGTCCCTGCTTCATCTGTCTCTCAACTAAGGGGTCCTTGGCCTGAAAACGTTGAAGACCCCTGTTATAGCCTAGACCCTAGACCTTTTTCCAGAGCACTGCTGTGTAGCTGAGGTGTCGGCGCACAGCTCCACACACGCACACTTAGGTGCTCACCTGAGAAATCTGTCTATAATGGAAGATTCGTCACAGTATTCATAATAATATTAACCTAATCTGGCCCAGACTGCTGGCGTAGCGGTCTGGGCACCTAGGCTCAGTGTAGCCTGACAGCGTCTGGAGTCCCGTTCCCGACGGCCTTTGCTGCGTGTCACTCCCCATCTCTCTCCCCATATCCTGTCAAATCACTGTGCTATCAATAAAGGCAAAAAGACCAAAAATAATTACAATAATAATAATAATACACCTTTCTAAGGCATTTTTGTATTATTGAGACAGGACAGTGAATGTCCATAGAATGCATGACATGGTGCAACATAGAAACGAAGGAGTGAACCCAAAATTTGTTATCAGTGCCGATTCAGATGCCGCTGATGACAATGTGTCAGCTAGTACAATGTACGCTGTCTCACCTCTCTCGAATGGGCAGAGTTGGGTTACTGAGGAAAGACAGCTGCTGTTCCAGACTGCACACACGGAAGGCAAGGTAACATGACGATAGGATGAGGAGAATGATTCTGAGCAGAGAGAGGACATGCACGCACGCACGCACGCACGCACGCACGCCCGCCCGCACGCACGCACGCACGCACGCACACACACACACACACACACACACACACACACACACACACACACACACACACACACACACACACACACACACACACACACACACAGTGATACAATTTAGAATTTAGGCATTTATTGTAGTGTTTTGAGTGCAAAGTATGAGCGACAAAGTAAGTAGTACAACAGTTAGATATCAAACCTACTACCTACCTATCTAAATAACGTATTGTCAGTAACATACATAACTAACAGCATACATCTATCTAAATAATGTGTGGGCAGCACATGGTAACCGGAAGCTCGCCCCCAAAACACACGCGCCGCCATTTTCCCCCCAGACCAGCTCGCCCCCAGCGAGGGTTAGGATTAGGAATAGGGTTAGGTTTCGATCATTTTACTGAGGAAAATTTAGGAATAAGGTTAGGTTAAGGCATAGTTTTATTGAGGTTACGTTTAGGAATACCTGGTGGCGACCGTTCCGAGGTCATCGCGTTTGACCCAGGGCGAGCGTGTTTTGGGGCGAGCGTTCTTGTATTCCGGTACACAACTAAATTGGGAGGGAAAAAAGGGGGTAAATAATAATAATAATAACTCTTAATTAAAAGAATAAACAAAAAGTATTACAATACAGAATTTCAAACAGCGGATAGTTCTTGTACTGCTTCACCAGAGAGACTATAAATCTACTTGTCTCAAGTCAAACTAGAGACACACGGCTCCACATCTCTTGCAAATTGAGTTTCTGTTTCAAATGAGCATGCATAATGCAAGCCTGGGTGGAAGAATGGCATTTTGGATTTTTGCATGGATTGTATGGTTTTAATCTGAAAGGAATAAAGTGCATTGAAAATCACTGGTTTCACAGTACAGTGACATCAGTAGGAGTCCAAGCAAAGGACATGTGGTGTAATGTAACTATGTGAACACTTGGAGGCGACATTGACTTTGTTTCAGGTTTCATGATTAAACTGTAGGACTATCATGATTCAAGCAGCTTGCACAACCCCTCATAGTGAGTCTGTGCAATGCTAGAGATGAATAGAGTGGAGACAAATTACATTAGGCTATCATTAAAATAAAACATTACGTCACAAATTCTAGTCAATTATGCAACGTACTACGCCTATTGCATGTTAAAATGATATGTAGAAGTGAGTGTACAGTGTAAATAGTGAGCTATTTGAGTGGGGATGCCACCTGCCTTGTTTAAAACATATTATTTATTAGTATAGTAAGTATTGTTATATGACGAGCCAGTGTCAAGAAGAAAGGCGGACATATTAACTGAAACTCAAATGCAGCACCGACATTATAGAACAGTGGTTCTATAATATAATATAATAATATAACAGTGGTCTAAATTGACCCATACAAGTCTGTAACTCTGACAGTGTACAAATGGAACCAAATGAACCCGCTAAGGTAGTTAAGGGGAAGCCTTGACATTTACAAATTTGAGAGACACTGTTATAGAACATCACACGTGTTTTTTTTTAATATCTTACCTCATTAAATCACCTACTGTACTATTTATAATCCCATTTAAATCCGTATGGTGTGTAGTAGTGTACTGTATGATGAATATGTTTGGGATTTATAATGTGCTTGTGCTGGTGGTGTATTTATCTTCTCATCCATCCACATCCTACTCACAGCAGGGTGAAGAACTTGAGCAGCTGGTACTCCATCTGGCCCAGCTCTGCTACTGGCTCCGATAACAGACCTCTCTCTGTCTGCAGAGTCCGCTCTGTAATACACACACACACACGCACACACACACACACACACACACACACACACACACACACACACACACACACGCACGCACGCACACACACACACACACACACACACACACACACACACACACACACACACACACACACACACACACACACACACATATGCAATTATACGATTATAGATAAGATCAATAATAGCACTCGGTAAAGAGAAAAACATGATTTGAGTCCACAGTGCAGTGCACAGTGAATGCTGGCACAGTGTCAATGCATGTACAGCATTATGCCTTAAAGGGATAGTTCACCCAAAAACATGACTTGTTTCTATCGATTACTCACTCCATGGAGACTTGAGTTCATGGATATATATTTTTTTAATCAGGTCGGTAAACCTCATTCTATGAAGAGACCGATTTCTAGTCGCCAAAGGTGCGTTCGAAAATGCCCACCATGGCTACCGGAGGCGCACTCATGTATTAGTTTGTTTTGGCCAGTGCGCTTGTGGTGCCCATTGCTGTATATTAGGCATCCTTTTTTGGCTAGTCATCTTTCTCTGCCGAGAAGAATAAGAGGCTTATTCTTATTGTGTCTAGGTCGGTCGGAGACCGGCATACTCGGGAACGATATAAATAGGGAATGAATGCCCCACCTTTTAATGCAAACCCCATTATAGCCGTTTTGACCATCTGTTTGCCTGTGTGCATTTATGCCCACATATGGAGATATCTGTATCTGTCTGTGAGCGTCCATTTTATGCCTGTATATGGAGATCTCTGTATCTGTCTGTGTCCCTTTATGCCCATTATCCTAAAGGAGTTCGCTATGAACATTGTTGTCAGTAAATCCCTAAGGGAATGCAGTGCAATAGGCGTTTGTCCAGAAATACTGACCCGACTGATATACCCATAAATGGGCATGCCCATAGATGGATGGCAATACATCAAAATGACCAAATATGGAGATTCAATTACATCTCTCTCCAAATATGGAGATTCAATTACATCTCTCTTAGAGAGATGCCATTGAATTTCCATATTTGGGCATTTTGATGTTGCATTTGCTGGTCATTGAATGTGAGACAAGCACCAAATAATGGACTTGCTCACACTGCAGTAGTAGTGGGGCACAAGGTGAACTCCTTTGGAGGTTACGATACGGAACCTCGAATAGATCTGATCAATGTGTACATCTTCAACACAGTGTCTCTGCAATGGATGAAGTTGCATCCAGCGACAAGTAAGAGAGGAGGCTGTCCCCTTGATGTTCCTTGCTGTCGCATGTACCACACTGCTGTGTTGATAGAAGAGATCATCTACATCTGGGGCGGAGTTCATAAAGACTATGAGATGTGCAAAAATGGCCCAAGATTACTGGTACTGTTCCAGAGGTGAGGGCCGGCCCCTCGGCCTGTGTCTTGGGGAAGGTCATGTTTATCCATGGAGACTCACAAAACAAAGTTGTCCTTTAAACAAAGTATTCAATCAATCAAAGACATTTGTCACCTTCAAACGGCTGGTCATTCTGGAACGGTGCGTCCACGGCACTGATCAGGCCGCTGGTGGAGTTACCCAGGAGGTCAGGGAGGGAGGAGGACGCAGTCAGTCCCGCCGAAGATTTCCTCCTCCACTTCAGAACTGTGGGGTGGTACTCGTCTACTGGGAACTCATCCGGGGCTGAGAACTCATCCTGTATGAGAAGAAATGAAAGAGCTATGATAAGTCATCTGAAAGGTTTTAGTTTTAGTCGACTAAATTTACATTTGATTTTGTCACAGAGGTGACATTTATCTGAACTTCAGACGCTGAGAAGAGTTAAGAGAAAGATATTCAATGTGAAAGGATTTGTACTACAGGCCGTAATATAATACTTGACAGCATTGGTTTCAGTATTCATGAGCTAGATTCAAGAGATTACCAGAGTAGGTTATCACACTTAAAATATTCCATAATACAAATGCGATTACATAACAGTACTGTATAGAGCACACGCACGCAAGCACGCACACACGAACAAAAGGTGACTCCACAGAGCTCGTTGATAACATCTACACAGTATGACAGCTCACAGGATTACTCCCTGAGAAGGAATAGCACCAGAGACAGAATGGTCTATTGATCCAGTCTGCTCGCTCTCTCTCTCTCTCTCTCTCTCTCTGTCTCTCTCTCTCTCTCTCTCTCTGGATGGTAAGGCTTTTGAAGGTCAGCGACTCAGCGGTAATTGTGATTGAGTGTTGACAGAAGCCTATAGCCAGGGCAAACAAGAAACTCAGGAGAACGCAGGAAAACAAGGTGAAGTGATAAAAGGCTTTTTGTTTTTACGGGAGGATTCTACCCCCCCCCCCCCCTTTTAATAAAAGAAACAACAGCAGGTGTCATCAATATGTCCGTACTCTGACAAATGTGTGCTAAAATTTAGATTTTCTGTTTTACATAACAATATAATGTTCTTATTTTGATCATAAGACCCAATTACTGATGTATAACACTGATTTACTATGACACTATGGCACAATGTAGGAGTCCACTAGCGCCAGAGGTTCTCTATTGTACTTGCCCCCATGACTCTGGGTGTGTACAAATGGAACCAAATGGACCCACACTTTGTAGCACTCTCAGAGCTACAGGCCTGTTATGGTCATTCAGGGCTGTTTGTGTCCATTACTGTCTATCACTGACCAGAGATAAGGTGGGTTCCACTTCCTCCCTGAACTGTTTCAAGCTGAGGCTCTTCCCATTGACCTGTAGGATACATAGAGTTAACACGTTAAATACTACAGTATGTACACACAACCCAGGTATTCTCACTGTGTGTATGTGTGTGTGTGTGTGTGTGTGTGTGTGTGTGTGTGTGTGTGTGTGTGTGTGTGTGTGTGTGTGTGTGTGTGTGCGCGCGCGCGCGCGCGTGCGCGTGTGTGTACTGTATGTCTTCTGACCTGCAGATGAGTGCAGATTCTACGGAGTACATCATACACACTATCTCTTGATAGCAGTGACACAAATAGATACTGAGGAGGAAGACATGGAAAACGTGTTATTCAAAGACCCAACATCAATGTTTTTCTATCAACTTCAGCACAAAACGCATGACATCCTAGACTCTGTACAGGGATGAAGGCGCCAGGCCTCTGAAAATTGCGAGCATCCAGAAGAAGTGCATTTCAGCTTGATTCCATTACCTGAATCCTTCATCTCGTTGTCAGTCAAAAAGGTGTGTTCCTATTTGCAATGACATGGGCAAGATTTTGACTAAGATTATCTAATGAAAATCACTTTTTCATGACAGAGTACTTCCTGTATTGTGTCACAACATGCAGTAATGCATGTTACTTAGTGCATGTAACAGTCTTTAGTCTTAGCTTTTGTTTTTGACATGGGTATATTAATGCAGGAAGTCTGTTATTTTGTTGGTGATCAGGGGTGGGGTGGGAGCGGCCAGTTACAGGAGAGCTTTTGTTTTTGTTAAGTCCTTGGATGGATGGATGTATTTGTCGTATTTGTGTTAAGGACCTCCTCGAAAATGAAAAGATACATGTCAAGGGGTTATCCTTTCAATAAAGGTACTATATACAACAGAGTTGCTTTCTCACCCACACCCACCACCACCATCTCTGGACGAGGTTTGATTCCTACACAATGCCACTATTAGCCCTGCACCACCTGCATGCCCTATAATGGCTGTATTATAACGGCAGAGTGTGAGTGTTACCTTCTGGCCAGCATCTGTGGTGATAGCTAAGCCGTTGGGCACCAGACCTGCTGTTTTGTGCTTCTTCACCAGCCTCACCGAGATCACAGGGATAGCAACCTATACCACGTGGAAACAAACAATTAGACATGCATATGGAAACATTACATTCTCAAGTGTGGTTGAAGAAGAACAATGGGTAGAAGAATAGGAAATAAAATAGTGTTTTTAGTCACATAAAGCACACTCCACATAAGTAGACAGTCTACAGCACAAAATCAGTAACAGGCGCACAGGAAATTGCTTTGTATTACTATTGTTATTGTTATTTAACCTATGTACATTAATTATGTAACATAATTACCGATATGTATATCTGTTACTATATCTGTTACTATCAGCTGATATTTTAACTGCCTCATCCCATTGCTATTTGTTTTCTTTAACCATGCACCCTATTCACTCTACACACTCATACTAAGAATATATGTCACCGATGACCTGTTTTCCTTATTTTCTTTCCATCTCTATTCTTTCCTCTTCCTTGAAAACGGCAAATGATGGGAGCTTGTATGACAAAGAATTTCACTTTCTGACACCTTTTGACAATGAAATTGAAGTGGAGATGAAAGCTAAAGTGGCAGGGCTAGGTTACACTTAGACTTAGTGGAGGGAGTGACATTAGCTAGTCGAGGGAGAGCCCTGAAACAAAATGAGAACAGAATAGAAAACAAAGGTGTCTCGTTTCAGTGATAATGCCAGGAATTCACTCTAAACGGCTTATTGGAGGGGATGCTCAAGAGGTAAAGGAATAGTGCATCAAAAATCTAATATAGAAGAAAATGTCAAGCCATATCAGTTCATTGTGCATGATTCCTTGATGTGTTCAAAGTATGACTTGCTGTGCTGAAGATATGGAAACAGCTGGCCTTTAAAAGGCTGTCTAAATGACTGTCAGTAAACTGTCAATTCGCTTGGGTCTGCCGGCAGTGTGCAGTGCGTCAATCAGAGTCTGTATGAACCTTACCTTGATGTCCTTGCCAAATATGTTGGCATAGAAACACAGCCAGTTTCTGGAGATATAGAGCCTGCCTTGTAGAAGTATGTCTCTGAGAAGAGCACAGGAGTACACTGAGGAGAAAGGAAACCTACCGTTACCGTCTAATTACAGCGGGATCCTTGGGTGATACAGCTCTGAATTAGGTTAAGAGGCAAAAAAGAAATCACTAGCACTGTTATAGCTCACCGCTCAAGTAATTAGAATTACTGACTATGGAATGGGAAGGAAGTCCCAGATCAGCTGAGGGAGGTAGAGTTAATCTGGGATCTGACTGTTTAATGAATTAAAGATAATTGTAAAACATCAGAAAGAGTAATCAAAGCTGTACTTAACTCAGGAAGTGTTCTAAATAAACCAAATAAAAGTGTAATCTATACAACAATAACGCTATGTAATTGTTACAAACGTAACTATAGCTTGCAAAAATGCAGAGAATAAAAAAGTGATTAAATCATCTTGGCATCTTCTCTGAAATCACTTCAATCTCTGGCAGCAGAAAAAGACACACTTGACTACAAGTGACCAGAACAGACCAGGTAAATAAAAAGAAGCACAAATAAAAGAAGCAATCACATCTCCACGCATTTTTCCCACGAGAAGGGAAATTAAAACAAATTTAAAAAAAAGTACCTTTCATGAGGATCTCGTCCTTGGGCACGCACTGGAAGAGTTTGTGGTATTGGGAGTTGTATTTGCTGACAGTCTGTGCAGAGGGACAGGGCAGAGTCATGAGCAGCTCCTTGTCGTCACCACCACCTGCACCTCCACCTACACCTGCGGCTGCTCCGAGCGCCGCAGACACCACCCTCTGACTCTCCTTCAGAGGACGGGAACTCTGCACCAGGCTCAGCATGTTGGCACCGTACACACACACACACTCACGCACATCCAGGGCCTGGAGGACTCCGCTGCAAGACACACACTGTTTCCCCCACCACCCACCCACCCACCCCTCGGGCTGGTCAGTGCTGGAGGAGAAGTTTTTTTGAGAACGTGGAGGAGGAACTGCCTCTGAGGAAAACTACATCTGTCTATTCTAGCTTAACCCACACTCGAAAGTTGAAACTATACGTAGCCACTGAGCACCTCGGTTTACAACCGATGCCATTAACCTGTTTCTTGTGAGTGACTAAACGGTTCACAACCACACACTCCTTCTTCCTCTCTGTCACTCTCTCACATGCACACAGATGCTACCCAAGCTGTATCGTATTCAACTGACACCTTCCTGCCTCCTGCTCTCTCTCTCGCTCTCTTTCTCTCTCGCTCTCTCGCTCTCTTCTCACACACGTGCCCTTCTCGTTACTACAGGCTGACAAATGCACTTAAATTACAGACTCTTTCACACATGGATCCACACAATGCTCTAAACTAAAATAGCCACACATGTCTATTACACCAATACTACTCCCTCTTACTTATCTTTACTATCTGTCCAAGTATCTGACATTCTCCTTGTACATACGGCTATAGGATGTCTCTTCCATGCCATCATCATACCATGTCTATAGGATTGGGCAGTACTATGATATTATGGTATACCAGGGATTTAGAAATCTAAGATGTTTTTTATTATTATTGTCAAATATGCATGACATGATATTGCCACATATAACTTCATCTTGAGACGACTTCAACTACAAATGCAGATTATTAGCCACATGTCATCTCTGTTCAGCCCACTGATACGTTGGCATCCGTTGTGGCAACAAGTGCCATCTGGGCCTCAAGCAAGGAATGCTGAATCTATGGAAGAAGGGCTCTTATTTCCTATACGTTATTCTATGGACCATAAGTAACCTATTTAAACCCAGCAAGACTTCCACTTTCGCCCCTGTCCGTGTCCGTCCGTCTGTGTAAAGCTGATTTCCGGCACTGATTGACATGAAACTGTGCACACATAGCAGATCCTCTACCCCAAATTCTTTACATCGGCCTGTTATAGCACCACCAGGAGGCCGATCTTTGCTAAGCAGGATCACACCGACCAGACCCTACAGTTTCTTACTTGTGAGAACAATGTTTTCAGAATAACATAGTTTGATAGGGGATTAGCCTTTAGGTGAAATTTAAGTCAGAAAAAAGAAAAGAAACATACAACAGAGTGATGATTACAAACCAGAGGGACTTACCGTGCCTCTGTAGCATTTCTTAACATCTTCATAGGTCAGGTCATCAATCAGGTGAAACCTGTGATTAAAGTAAAGGCATGATGTTGTATACTGTAGCAAGTTACATTCTGACATCAGTGTCAAACAATGTCCAACGACCCTTCAAATACTGAAACACAGGTGACCAACATATCTTCCATGAAGACATAATGTTACAGCCACTACATCCCAAATATAACTTTACTTGGGGCGGCAGTGGTACTTTAAGTATATTTTGATGCCAATACTTTTGTACTTTTATTCAAGTACATTTTGAATAACAAACTTTTCCTTGTAACAGAGTATTACTAGAATAGGGTATTGATACTTTTACTTAAAGTAGTAAAGTTAAAGTAAGTAAAACATGTGAGTAACTCTACCCATCACTGGTTACAGCTGTGTACACAACAAAATTCTGATACCCAGGTCTGGAATTTCTCCATTTTAGGGGCCCCTTTGCCTTTCGTGTTATCTTTTTTAAGCAGAAAGGTCCAAATGTCATGGCAGCAAGGCCATCAAATAAAACAAAGGAATCCAAGAAGAATTATGAACTGAACTTACAGTTTCTTTCAATAATTTAAACACAAATGAAAGATAACACACAGTTAGTGAAGCTTATCAGTCAAGAAGTGAAACCTCAGTCCACATCCATGCCACTATAAACACATTCTTATCATCACACTTTTTGCAATACACTACACAGTACACACTGTGTTTAGCAAAACACTAAACACACTAATCACAAATCCATCATGAAGTCACTTCTTTACCATTTCAAAGCACTACCTTTCCAAAATACTGCTACTCACAGGTGTACTATAAGAGAGAGAGAGAGAGAGAGAGAGAGAGAGAGAGAGAGAGAGAGAGAGAGAGAGAGAGAGAGCGCACGCTACAGAGACGGAAAGACAGAGAGAAGACATGAAGAGTTTGCGTTCACATGGCTAAATTGGTTCTTAAGCAATTCAGCTGGAGCAAAAGCAGGGTGAAGAGTCAGAGTTGAGAGGTGACAGATGCTGAGATGTCCTGCTGGGTTCATGTGAGAAAGATCAATCTGTTGTTTACAGCTGAGCAGCACAGCTGTGACAGTACAGTACCAGTTCAGCACAACGCCACATTAATGGCTATCTCTGAAGAGCATCAAGTGCTAGACTTCAGAAAAGCTACATGCTGTTCACACAGCATGTGTAATTGCTGTGCTTTAATGATAGCATCTATAAGCAAATAAATTGTGTTTTCTTGCATCTAGTATTAAAGGGGAAACACTGTGCTTTTAAAAATATATATTTTATATAAAATTGGTCCATAATACAGTTTTAAACAGGTTTTAGCTTAAACAACCACTCAGATATTGAAATTTCATTTTCTGTCTGTCTCTAATTCCAAGCCATTTCAGATGCAATACCAAAATGCCCTTTGTTGGCAATGGGGCACTGTCTTTGGGCTAAAATTGGAACGATACAGATAGGAAATGAGCCCACTGCCTACCCACTGCCTACCTAGGCTTTTTGGGGGGCTGGAAGAGATGCCGGGAAGACCAAAAAACAAGAAAAAATGAAAAATGTGAAATTCATGGTGTACTCCCTTTAAAGGTATATTCAGTGATTGTATTTCCTTCAAATACAAATATAATTGGTACATTTTCCATTCATTCTCCTCACTAGAATGTGTGCTGACCATATAAGGACTTCCACCATGGTCCGTGTTACGAGCATAGCTAGATTAGGTTTTCAGAGGTGGCCAGCCAGTCCTCGACCAATCAGGGTAGAGTATGGCCGTAGTTATGTTATGATGTTTAGTTATGATGGTCAAAATAAAAGTTTTGAGAACCACAGTCACTCTAATGTCTTAATGCCTAGATTGTAAACTAATTAACTCATAAAATGCCACAGTCTCGTAGTAAATCAGCATCATACATATCCTGAAGCTGGAGACGTAGGCCTACCGATATTCAGTGATCGGGTCTAATAATCAAAACGACAACATTATAATGGTGTAAAAAATCTATAAAAACGAAACATTTCCACAATATAAGGCCAGTAAGGGACAAGATGACCCCCGGCCACTTTCATTATCACTGAATACACCTTTAAGAGGTAGCTACTAAATGATAGCACATCCCCTCAAAATAAGCACCACTGTATAAACTGAGCAGGATCGTCATGCCGAGCTTAGTAATGCAAGGTTGAAAAAGAAAAGAAAACATGTTTATTTTGAGTACATGGATTCAAGTGTCCTTGTCCATTATGATACTGCTTGTCTGTGAATGCTGCTCTTCCTGCCTGTTAGATGTTGTCTTTAAATATGCTCCAGATGTGGCTTCATGTAATCTCTCAGGTGGACAGAGGAGTTGTAATAAAACACAGCGACTGAACTCTGTTGTCTTCAGCTCTGCTGTTTCTAATTCTCTCTCTGTGCTGTATGGCATCTAGTTTTTAATCAGCACTGCCTCATTCTGGGTAAGTCTGCTCTGTCATTATGTGTCTAAATAAAGCATCTCTTAAAAATCCAATCATGTGGATCTTTGGATCCATGTGGGAACGTTGTGGCACCACTGAGGATCTCTATCTTCGTTAAATATGTAAATATAAAACTTATGTGTAAAAAACAGTTGATGTTCTTCTGTGGCCCCATGATATATATTTCCATAAACTATACAAAAAAACAAAAAAACAAACAAAAAAACAACAGCAATGTTCCTGCTTATTCTCACTTTACTAATGATCATGGCGAGCTGCCTACTGTTCCTCTAAACAAAATGAAATGCGGACTGGTGTGTGTATGTAATGTCATTGGCAGTGAGGCTGAGAAGTGAAGCTAATTACAAGCTAGCAGAATCCTAAACGGAATCCTGAATTAGAAAGTGAACACCTACCACAGGCAGCTGGCAGTGGACACTCAGTCAATAATTTAGTTGAAGAAAGAGGAAGAGCACTGATACTGGGTGATAGGTCGAATGACTTTCATCTGAAGATGGCCATAGTGAAACACAAGATGGATAAGGGAATCATGATTGTAATATTGTGTAGGCTATAGCCAAATAGTTTGTTGGCCAATTTATTTATGAAGCCTGTTGCTTCATACGCAAAACACGTGTTGGCTTTCCTTGTTATGTTGTATGTCTTTTAATAAAAAGTAAGCATGCAGTTGGAACATTTAAGCTATAGGGCATTGCGGTGACGGCCATTTTGTGGTTCCACCGATCCAAAGCCCATTCATTTTTCCCATAGAGATATCGCAAAATATGGATATAAATTATTTTAAGCCTAGAATAAAACCATCCAGGCTCCTGGTGAATCATGACCATAAAACATTTGATTCTGTGAAGAAAGAAAAGAGGAGAAAAAAAGAGACACAATGGAGCAACAACAAGCCCTTGGGTGTGAGGCATCTCAAGCACTTCCCATTTCACGTCATCACTAAAAGTGCAAGAATCATGTATTATAGTGTGAAACTCTGCTCAGGGCACAAGGTTGACTATAGCAGTGGTTCTCAACATGTCCCCAAATTATTTTGGGGGGTCCCCAGATATTTAGCTAAATGTTAACATTGTTTTCTCACTCAACAGTAAACAGACCAACATACAGTATAAGTGTATAAAGGGTATCTGACCAATGTTTGACCAGAGGTACTATTTGAACTGGGGACAAGCTCTTGGAATTCTAAATTGAGTTTAGTTTGACTCGAGGCATTGTGAGTATAGATCTGCTATTTTCACAATTTCTGCCTGTAATATTTGACAATTTGACCAATGTTTGACCAGAGGTACTAAAAAGGTCTTTAAAATCCTTAAATTGTCACTTTAGAAATGTGCAAATTGTCAAATATTACAGGCAGAAATTGTGAAAATAGCAGATCTACGTACTCACAATGCCTCGAGTCAAACTAAACTCAATTTAGAATTCCAAGAGAGCTTGTCCCCAGTTCAAATATGATTATTTTGGGGGTCGCAGCCTGAAAAGGTTGAGAACCACTGGACTATTAGGACCACATTCTTGTGATGAGACATTGACATTCATACCCAGGTGGCCCTGGGTATGAATGATTTATTAAGGTTATGATGATATCCATAGCGATAATTGCCATCTGCTTGCCCCATCTAAATAAGTGGTTGTGATGGAAGCCGGATGCTTATGAACTACAGTATGTACTCTTATATCTTTGGGTTAAATGTATTCCCCTCTCAATAAGTGCTGCTATACATGAAGCAGGTAAGACCTTCCCACTTTCACTGACACAACCATCAGTACATCAGGATCACTGCTAAATCCCTTCCCAGAAATCCCTTACATAACCCCCCCACCCACCCACACACACACTCACTCACGCACACACTCACGCACGCACGCACGCACGCACGCACGCACGCTCGCACACATTCCATAAAATACCATCCAGTACATTGGAGAAAATGTATATACATGTACATGTATATTTTGGTCATATATGGTAGTTTGCTCCCTCATTGTGTGCGTAATAAAGCTGGAATAAAAGCTGACAAGAAGTTTTGTTTAACCCATTTAAGACCTGAATTTCTGGGGCGCCCACTGGCCTGGTGGTCAAGGCGCATACCACATACTAGGCTATGATGCCTGCTGGCGTCGCCGGTTCGATTCCCGATTCAGACGACCTTTGCCACATGTCATTCCCCATCTCTCTCCCCATTTCCTGTCAGTCTACTGTCCTGTCAAATAAAGGCATAAAAAGCCCAAAAACAAATCTTTAAAAAAAAAAAAAGACCTGAATTTCTACAGACATCTTCTAAATCCCCTTTTTTCCCCCTGAAAAACGTATGCTATTATATCAGTGGCCCTAAATAAGACTAAGAACTTTGTTTCCTCTTCCCGCAGACTGGTTGTTGGAGGGCTGGCAAAATATTTTGCAGTCTCTGCTGCCATATACTGTATGGCGGAGGAGCCACCGCTACTTGTGCCCATGGAGTGCTGAAATAAAAGTGTATTGTTGATTGAATGATCGCATTGTATCCAATAAAAAAGACCCTTGTTTTGAAATGCCCACCGTTTAGAGAGGAAACAGTCAGAGTTCTATTGGCCGGGCCCCTTGACGACTTGACTTGGCTTCCTCTACTCAAAACAACAACACCACGCTTGGGCATACATGATACATCAATGGAATATAAACACAAGACTTTGGGTCAAAGTTAGTATTTGCTCTCTGAAACCAATAGACAATGAAGGCATATGGACCAAAACCTTCTCTTTTGTCGTCCTCCTTACTTTAGTAGTTGAGTTAAGTAATAGATGTAATATACTGGCTACATGCAGTTTCCTACAGAACATATCTAGTACTGGCACTGGATGCAGTGATGCATCGTAAGCCTCATTAATGTACTTGCTTGCTCGGACACGTTATGCCACTGGACATATCCAGGAGCTTGTGAATGTGACCTTTACTGCACCTGAAATATTCGTACGTGTTCCTGCAACGCTTTCCCTGTGTGTGGGCATAAATAAATTGTTAAACTGTGTGTTTTTCTGTGTGCGCATAATTATGACTTACCTGAAATGTCCGTGCGTGTCGTCGTCCTTGGGGAGAGACTCCAGGTCCTGTGCAGAGAGCAGCCCCGCCTCCTCACCATGGTCCTGCAGTGGCTCCGTCATCATGTTCCCTGCCCTGAGCGTGCACACACACACACACACACACACACACACACACACACACACACACACGCACACGCGCGCACACACACACACACACACACACACACACACACACACACACACACACACACACACACACACACACACACACACACACACACACAGAGAGCATGGGACGACAGCTTGTTCTTCTCCCACGGGGCCTTAATGTATACACGGTAAAACATCTTGTTTTGCTGTGCACACACTTCCCCTCACACTACCCCCTCCTCCTCTAGCTTCAACAATGAATATAGCAACACAAAAAACAAAAATGTATTCGAGCAGTGCCAGCCGCTCCAACAACTGACCGCAAATGTGTCTGTCCATACGGTATGTCCATACGGTCTGTCTGTCTGTCTCATACATGCACAGCACACATCTGCACCAACTCTATGGTTTTGTGTTTTATTGAGAAACATTCTCAATATTGCTCAACATGAACACAGTTCAACATGCCAAACAAACCACATTTTCCTCTTGTAAAGTGGGTCAAACTGTACACTGTAGTTACCACCGGGCACGTACCTTTTTGACGAAGCCCGAACTGGCGAACAGGGGAAATGTCCCCTACCGTAGCGATCTGGCGAAAGAAAAAGGGAAAAAAAAACCTTCTGCATATTTTTCGTCTTTTTCGTTTAATCCTTCTGGACAGGGCGTTTATCGTGCGCTTATAACGATTGCATTCACCACGGCCATTTTCATCGCGGCCACTCGCGCCTGCGGCGCTCGGGGGCGAAGAGCAGGACAAGGTCCGCTGGCCTTCGCGCCGCTTGCAGTGTCGTGGACAATCGAGCGGCTCCGCCTGGAGCTGCGGCGTCATTTACAATAACGCCACGGGCAACAGGCGAGACCAATGCGCAAGCACTCAATAACTACGAAAAATGCCTTAAAACAGAGCCATGTTTAAGACAATAAAACGATTCGCCAGATCGCTACGGTAGGGGACATTTCCCCTGTTCGCCAGTTCGGGCTTCGCCAGATCAGGACTTTCCCGTTACCACCTATGGGCCCTGCATGGCTCATGATCAGCTGGTTCCCATGGCTACTTACTGTACCACTGGCTCAGTTTAATTATAGGTGTAAGATGGAAATCGGTTTCCACATGAACGTTTCCAACATATTACCTCTAATTGGAAACATGCAGCATCTGAGCCGCTAATCTGATCAAACAGCAGGTTTCATAGCAGGTGCATAAACAGTCGAGTGATGATCTGTGATTACAATGGAGAGCGGAGAGCTGAGGGACTTGTTGTGTAATTGGTCGAGATGGGGTTTGTCTGTATTTCCCATCGTGATTTGATAGTTACAGCAGGATCCTGGATGGCCGCTGATTCTAGGCTTAAAATAATTGATAGCCTAAAAATATTTTTGTTAATCTATATATACTAGCCCTTACCCGTTCAAAGATATGAACTCCGAAATGATGTGCAGTGTGTGGGTTATGGGGTGTGCACTGTGCACACAGTATATGAGGGATGGAAAGTGACTTTAACTGGTGCTTGCATGATAATATGTAGGAGCATCAATGTAAGAAATACCTGTTTCGTTTAATGGCTACAGAGATACTGGGTACCGATCTGCATGATTTTTGGACAACATCTGTAACAGGGCCAGACACCGACACTGTTTAACAGCTGGTTAAACATGTTGCCTCATGCTAGATGCAGAATAGATATGCCTCATGCTAGATGCAGAATAGATAGTAGATACACCATAAAAATGCTAATATACAGCATATGATTTGTGAAAGTGACAAACGGGCTTCACAGTTATGTCAGGTGTGTTCATATGCTAATGGTGATGTGATTTCAGATCAATTGCTCCAGCCACCGAGGAGAAATGCTGTGACAGACAGACACTCACTCAAACTGACAGACAGACAGACAGACAGACAGACAGACAGACATTTGGAAAATTATATGTTTGATGGTAAAAATTAATGGGCTCTTGATCGGTGGAACTGGAACCACAAAATGGACGCTACTGCTATGCCCAATTCGGAAGTGCGCACTGATCCTGAATCTGAGTCTATGGGTGTAACCCTTTTGTACTGATACAGTAATGCAGGGTTCCCCAATTAGTTTTCCCCAAGGGCCGACTTATGTCTAGGGTACCGAGGGCCACAACAATGCGGGAGGCTGTTCCCGCTACTCCAGCGACCCTGGACTGGGGTTGGTGGGGGGCAGACAGAGCCCCCCCCCCCCCCCCCCCCCCCCGCAACCACAAATGGCCCGCGGGCTGCCTATTGGGGAACCTGCAGTAATGTAATGGGAAAAGCCCCAAAGAATAATACAGAGAGAAAAAAGGATAAAATAAATGCAAAATGCCCCTTTTCCTTTATTTTCTTTGTTCTTCCCAGTTTAGTCACTGCCATTTCCCTTGCTGGCTTTATACTGCAGTTGCTGTCAACGCTCATTGTTGACCTTGGGATGGTGTCGAAAACCAAGTGCCTCCTCCAATACGCATGGAGTCGGCAGTCACTTCATTACTGCTGACAGCGAGGAGTGAGCGGAACGTGTTTCACACTATTCCCCTGCCGACTTCCCACCTGTGAACACTGCCAACATGTGTTCGTTGCAATGCCCAGTCAAGGCGGAGACACTGCTGATGGGAAGTGAACCTGCACCTCTGCGGTGGTGTTGCTCAAGTGTTTTAACTGTAGGCCTAGTATACCGGCATTAACATGAATGTCAGCAGGCTATGTAGTATTGCCATATGATGGCTATCAAAAAGCTAGAATTATTAGCTACTAGCTGTGCCCGGAGGGTGTGCACAGTATATGAGGGATTGAATGTAGGAGTCTCAGAAGTAATGTTGGAGAAGCCAGACTGGTGCCCGTTGGGCACAACAGTCACCATTGATGTCCAGTTGAGCAATCACCAAATTTGGGCATCGTTTCAGCATGCGGCTGTTACCATGGTGGCGACACTGATTAGTATCAGTGACGTCAGTATGCTCATCTCCAAATTTGGACATTGTTTCAGCAAGCGGCTGATACCATGGTGGATGTCACCATGCTCATCTCCAAATTTGGGCATTGTTTCAGCACGCGGCTGTTACCATGGTGATGACACTGTGTAATATCAGTGATGTCAGCATGCAACATGATGATGCAGCATGCAGCCTCAGGCTGCATTCCGACAGCCAGAGTCACTAGACATAATCGGCAGTATTTGAGACAGTGAAAGACCAGCATTTCCTGGACACCCTTGCTGATCTTGGGCATCACTCGGACCGCACCAAATGGGTCCGAAATGCAAACGGAAATTAATGCTATTTAGCTGCAACCACAGCGAGGGTGAGTCTTCATTCAGTAGAACCAGTAGAAAGCCTAGAAACATACCCTATTTATCATTCATTTTAAAATGAATGGGACCATATCACTGCTGATGACACTCAAACAAATAGAGTGCATATTGCTGCATGCCTGGTTGGTTGACATCTCACAGTGGATTAGACCAGCTCCTTATCCAAATCATCTCAAAACTTGACTATTGTAACTCCCTCCTCACTGGCCTCCCGGCATGCTCACTTAAGCCTCTCTAAATTATCAAGAATTCCGCAGCAGCACACCTGGTCTTCAACCAGCCAAAATTCTCACTTGTTTGACCCATTTTCGTATCCTTTTATTGGCTCCCGGTGAATGAAACGCCTGGGTTCCTGAGGCTAGCTCCCGGTTTCTGCCTGCAAAAAACACTAAAACACCCTCGACAACGTTCCACACATACTAGAGACTCCTGGTTCCCAAACTGTGGAATAAACTCTCCATTTAGTCAGGGGATATCTTTAGAAATAGTGTCAAATCCTGGAATAAATTCCTTACCAAAAAAAATCTTCACCAATGTGTTTGTAAAGGTGTCTAGTAACACATCTCACAAAGACTGAAATTCAGTTTCCCTAGGAAAATCTTTGACAGCTAGGGTAATTCTGGGTCTCATTCACTCACTATACACTTGACTATACTATACTATATGGGAAAAAATCACTCCCAAAAAATATGCTTTAAGTGGGATGTGAGGGGTCTAACTAGGCGTTTTTAATTATTCTGAATCCATTGCAAGCATTTGTTTTGCACAAAAAAACATTCATTGGGCTAAAAACAGCCCATAAAATGATGGTTTAGTGATGAGTCATCACTTTTCACAGTGGTATGGGGGTCCATTTCTAGCCCAAGGAATGTTTTTGTTGCAAAACAAATGCTTGCAATGGATTCAGAATAATTAAAAACACCTAGTTAGACCCCTCACATCCCACTTAAAGCATATTTTTTGGGAGTGATTCTTTCCCCTATAGTATAGTGTATAGTGAGTGAATGAGACCCAGAATTACCCTAGCTGTCAAAGATTTTCCTAGGGAAACTGAATTTCAGTCTTTGTGAGATGTGTTACTAGACACCTTTACAAACACATTGGTGAAGAAATGTTTTGGTAAGGAATTTATTACAGGACTTTTTAAGATATCCCCTGATTAATTGCAGTCAGAACTGCAGACTCACTACCAATTTTCCAATGTAATCTGAAGACTCTCCTCTTCAGACTCCACCTCACCCCCTATAGCACCTCACTGTGCCTGTGCAACTTCTTGCCACCTTTTCTTTTGATTGGTGCTATAACGATTGACCAAGATAAAGCAACTATGCAGACATACTGTATCATGGTAACTTATTCTAAATAATTTGCTTCTTAGCTTGTTTTTTCTCGAACACAAATGTTAAGAATGTAAACCATCTCCAACTACAGTCATAATTAATCCCACTTTAGAAACCAGTGGGGCAAGAAAATATTATTGTGGAACGATACATATAAAACTAGGCCTATATATATATATATATATATATATATATATATATATTAGGGTGGATCTTAAATTACCTTTTTTTGATTTTCTTGAGTCTCACCCCCCAATTATGTTCCAATGTACAAAAAAATGGTTTGAATGGTTGAATTTCAAGCATATTTAGAGGTAGCTCAATCAAGTCAAAGATTGTACATTTTTTAAGCTTACAAATCTAAACACAAATCTGATTACATGTTTGTCATATGTCAAACCAGAATTAATGTATTTTAGGAAATAGCAAAGCAAAGAATTACATTTTCATTTAACGTGCACAATGACATGTCTTTATTGCACACTCTTCATCATACTCACAACACACAACAAGCACACAGCCCCACTTCCTTGATTACCTCAAAAAAACCCGAAAGTCACTGCAGTATAGTAATTCAGTAGTTACTGATCAATTAAAGTTTGTTTACGGCTATCGGGATACTTGTGCCGATGGTTCTGCACAATTTGCAGCAAGTATTGGAGTTGAGACTCATCTTTAGTAATGAGACCACAATATTCTTGTATTAGGGCAACCCCACGCTCTGCATGATCATTGACAACATTCATCGCCTTCACTACAGCCAGAGCTTCTTGGTAGTCCACCCTGGGCTCCCACTCATCGGGCTCAACGTCAAGGAAGTCACCTGGGAGATCCATCATTTTGAAAAGCACTTCAATGTTCTTCCTTGCAATTGTTCCAAGGTCAACAGTAATTATCTTCATATGCCCCTGTTCATGATCTTCATTTCCATCTTTCATGGCTCTCACCATCAGCCTCTTCGTTTGCGCGCTCACTTGACTGTCAAACAATGCAAGTCCTTACGATCTCTGGAGCCAAATACCATAAGTGATTGGAAAACTTTTGAGAAGCAGCTTTAGACACCTCAGCATTTATTGATGAATATTCCAGCAACGATTTTAACAGCTGCCAAGTCATTTAGTGGAGCGCTGACAGCAACATGCCTATGATGCCTTCACATAATTGTAAACTGCAAAAATGCACAAATCCATGCAAGCTTTTTCTTCCCTGAAGGTCAGTTTGAATTGGCCATGAAACATCCAGATCTTCATACAATAAATAACCTTTGCCATCCAACGGGCATGATGGGTAGCTCCTGGAGCTCTGAACCGGATACCTCGAGCAGCGAGGTATCCGGTTCATCAATAAATGCTGAGGTGTCTATAAAGCTGCTTCTCAAAGGTTTTCCAATCACTTATGGTGAACAGGGGCATATGAAGAGAATTACTGTTGACCTTGGAACAATTGCAAGGAAGAACATTGAAGATTTTTTCCAAGGTGCTTTGAGTGGGAGCCCAGGGAGGACTACCAAGAAGCTCTGGCTGTAGTGAAGGCGATGAATGTTGTCAATGATCATGCTGAGCGTGGGGTTGCCCTAATACAAGAATATTGTGGTCTCATTACTAAAGATGAGTCCCAACTCCAATACTTGCTGCAAATTGTGCAGGACTATCGGCACAAGTATCCCGATAGCCGTAAACAAACTTTAATTGATCTGTACTGTAACTACTGAATTAATTACTATACTGCAGTGACTTTCAGGGGTTTTGGGGGTAAACAAGGAAGTGGGGCTGTGTGCTTGTTGTGTGTTGAAGAGTATGATTGAAGAGTGTGCAATAAAGACATGTCATTGTGCACGTTAAATGAAAAATTGCAAATTGTCATTCTTTGCTTTGCTATTTCCTACAATACATTAATTCTGGTTTGACATATGACAAACATGTAATCAGATTTGTGTTTAGATTTGTAAGCTTAAAAAATATAATTTCTGTGCTTAGTATAAGAATAATGTGTAATGTATAACTTAAATGTGCCTGCAGTGCAATTCGATTTTGACCAATAAAATGTACAATCTTTGACTTGATTGAGCTACCTCTAAATATGCTTGAAATTCAACCAAATTTTAACCAAAGCATTTTTTTGTACATTGGAACATAATTGGGGGGTGAGACTCAAGAAAATCAAAAAAAGGTAATTTAAGATCCACCCTAATATATATATATATATATATATATATATATATATATATATATATATATATATATATATATATATATAATATATATATATATATATAGTTAACTGAGTCCTTGTCAATGTTATTATGGATATCACAATTATTTAGTGTAATCAGATTATGTAATTACTATTTGAAGTGACATTTAAGTGTGAAAGCCATATAAAACAGAGGGCTTGGGTAAATATGTAGGGCCTACCCAAAAAATCTAGGACTATACTAAATTAGACCATAGAGGAAATATGTTTTTGGCATAGCGGTATGTTTAACATAAATGAGAATGAGTATGTTCCTGCATGTAAGCCATAGGCCTACTCTCTGAATGTTTCTGAAAATACAACAAGACTTAATCTACACTCCGGTGTGGAAATTGGAAATATAGACCCCCTCACATCCCATTATTTTGAATATTATTATTCTGTAGCCAATATTTGAACAAAAAACTGAACTTTCATTGTTTGGAGGTCTGAGGCCAGGAACGCGAAATTGATAAGTTTCAAATAAAAACAAGCAGAGATGTGCAATGTCACACCGTTAACAAATAATACCTTGTTGATACACAACAACCTCTGCTTTGAAGTGTAAACACGTTGCTCCAATAAGCAGAATGCCATGACAACAGAGAAAACACCTTTACAAATGTATTTTAAAGACTCAGCATGTATACAGCAGTAACTACTGACCTTCCCATAAATATGTACGTACAGTAAATGTCTAATTGTCCTTTACACAAAATGTTAATCATTCATACCTCACTCTCCTTTCTCCTCTCTGTTCTCGATCTCCTTCATACCAGGAAGAAACATTCTGAGCAGTCACAAGGCATTCTCCAATCCAATTAACTAATCCAATTAACTGTAATCTTGTTATTAAGCTTATAGCTTCTGGGACTGTCTTTAAAAGGTCTATCATACTGCTGTTGTCCAACAATCTCTTATTGCAAAATGTGAATTAAACAACCCCAATCGCCAGTAATCTTGCGCCAACAGGCTTTCCGCCGTACCTGGTTTTCATTTGGAATTAACCAGTTGAATCAGGCTTATAGAGCCCAGTCAGCCCACCCACCTACCGTATCTGGAATCTTTGCACACACACCTGCATGCGCTCACCATTTCCGTATCCGCTCTAGACACAGACCGGATCAGCAACCTGCAAATGAACTTGATGGAATGCAACAGCAATTTGTAAAGCAACCACTTTCATTAACCATGTTTATTATAATTATATATACATATATATATATATATATATATATATATATATATATATATATATATATATATATATATATATATATATATATACCGATTATTAGCCGATTATTAGATTATGATATTATATATATATATATATATATATATATATATATATATATATATATATATATATATATATATAGGCCTATATATGTATAATTTATTTCGTTTTTTAATTTGTAGTTATAATTTCTGTTCAGTTTATAAGAATGTTGCAACAAGTGGGAGCTACCTATAATTTACTTTTCAAATAATAATTAGCATTTTTACTTTAAATGCATATCGGCTCATAATATTGGTTATGGGTCTTATGGGCTAATAATCGGTATGGGTATTGGCCCTGAAATATCATATGGGTCGATACCTATAAGAAAATCATACCAGTCCATTAACCTGTGTGTACAAAACTGATGCATTCATAGACTGTAAACCATCTCCAACTAAAGTCATAATCCCACTTTAGAAACCATGCAGTCGTGAAAGAAAATGTTATTATGGGACTTTATAGTAAAAAAAAATACCCCTTTCTAACATTTTGACAACTGACAAATCTAGGGAAAAACTTTTTCCTAAGCCTTGAGCCTTGGGCTGTGGCTTTTTTCAGAAAAGTAGACAACATCGACATCGTAAGACACAGGATAAGAGACAAGCCTGGGATGGTGAGTACCTCATCCTCAACAACTGTACCTATACTAAGATTAGGTTGGTTGAGCTTACTCACTGTAAAGTCAACCTGCCTCTGTTAAGGTGTAGCCCAGTGTTGGCAACACACCTCATTCTACGCTTTGCACAGGGATTAAAACCACATGCAAATTAGCTACGCTACATTCCCCATCTATAACAGGTGTTTTTTAAGAAGATATCTGAGCACTAGAAAAATGTGCAGGAGAGGTAGTAGGTTAAGTAAAGTTAAAACAAATTTTATTTTATAAAGAAATTACGACATGTTTTGACCGGTTCAGGTCTTCATCAGGGCTAGGAACTGATGAAGACCTTAAACGGCCGAAACATATTGTATTTTTTATAGAATAAAATTAGTTTTAACTTTACTTCCTCTCCTGCACATTTTTTTAGTGCTCCGGATCGCTTATTCTTTTTTAAAGTCTACATTACCGCTGATCCTATAGTAAGCACCATACACCTTTAAGACGTTTTTTTTTAATCTCCTGTGAGCACCCGGTTGGCCTCTGTGTTTTCTCTCTGCATGTTTTTTCTCTGCATATAACAGGTGTTTACCCAGTTTATATGCAGCCTTGTATCAATCACAATGAAATGCGTTGAGGCCAACAATAGGTTACAGTTCCTTGGAGGCTATACATACGGCATACTATTATTGATGACAGACAGCATCGCATGGATATAAGTAACAAGTTGTACTGCATACACAGTATAATCAATCCTTATACAATGCTGTTTTCTGTCGAGACCTGTCTTTTGCAGACTATCCTTAAGGTGACACATTCTCTGTAATGAGATATCTGGACCACGCTGTGTAGAGACTACTGTAGGTCAGTCTCTCTCCCTCCCACACAGAGCCTCTCGCTGGGCCTATTAATCATGGGACCAAAGCTGTTGAGACTGAAGTCAACTTGGAGGGCAGGTATGGCTCATTCCATGAATACACAGTACCTCTACAGACACCCAACGCATACTGATACAAACATTAGAGATTCAGACAACAGCTTCCTCTCTCTCCCCAAAGAGTGGAGCCACTTGTCTGGAATTATGGTGATGTGTTTGTGCAAAGAAGGTTTGAAGACAGGGACACGAAGACATGACCTGGACTTTAGTTTGAAGGTGGTTTCTAATTCTTACTCTATGTCTACTGATGCTTATGGCTGCATTATGGTAAGAATCAACGTTAGGCCTCGATGACACAGGAAGAATCTTAGTTCAGGCGTATTATTAGAGATGGTTCCAGAGACATCCCAAAAACAGCTGCTTGCACGTAAAATCCTGAGTTAGGATTTTTACTGTATGGCAAAATGTGAATGTGCATCACCAGATAGCTCATAGACAAGATTGTGTGCACATCTCAAGCCTATATTCAGGCCAGGTGCTGGACATCAAGGTATCAGATAATGGAAGGAGAAGAACGCCTGCACACTATTTATGCTCCAAAAACGTACTTTTATTATAGGCAACTGCAACGTTTCGACTTTACGTCTTCATCTAGCACAATCAATCAACAGCCATTTAGTTGCATAATTTGCCTAGGCCAAGTTGAATGTGATCTTGTTTAAACAATGTAGGTGGAACGAAAGTACCAAACTACTGTACATCATCACTGTGAAGTTTTACCTTCCAGTGTTACTTTGTTTGAATGTGTTGTTGTTGGGACTGACCTGCCTCTGCTGGCCGCTATCCTCTGGCTGCAGTTGCCATGGTGATGGGGAAGCTGGTAGTACCGGTCCCAGCCAGGGGCCTTGTCGGCGGGCAGGGCCTCAGGGCTGCTGGCTGCATAGATAGTGCATCCCATGAACACAGAGAGAGGTAAAGCCTTTCTTCTCTTGTCGATATCCTGGAGTGAGCCAAAAGCAGCGAGGCCTGTCTCAAGGTATCCTCTCACCATGCAGCAATGTCCTCTCCTGATGCCAGCCCCAGCTGCCCTCTGGAAAAGCCGTTAGTTTCAGCACTATATTGCTGACTTCGGCGTAATCCCTCCACCTTCTCCCCCCCTTTGAATGTGTTTCTCCTCTAGCCAACCCCTCTAGCTGAAAGCATAGAGGATAATCAGATTTCACATTTATACACTCAACAAAATCATCCCCAGGATAATCACCCTCTGCCACAGCATTACTGTATGTTAGTGCGTACAGGAGGATCTCGGTTCAGGAGCATTAGGGAAATGTGCAGTCATCAGCCTGCCAGATGTGATTGTGAATGTCAAAGCAGTCAACTGGAAAAGGTCAAAGAGAGTTTAAAGAACATAGGTTTTGGTGACGGATTGTAGAGTTGAAACTCGGACAAATTGCTGGGTGCTCAAATCGCCTCGATGTGGGGGTGTTCCACTTATTAACTGTGGTTAAAGATACGCTTTGAAGAAAGCTTTATAATATATAATCTGACAATTTAAGCACATGAAGAGCATCACATCAAAATAACGTGCTTCCGTATTGCCTTCACAGCAGCCAAGCTGGTCGCAATTCAACTCCACTTGGCTGGTACCACAGGAACCTGATGGGATACCTGATGGTCATTTAGACCGAAACGTTGGAATAAACTACTGCTGCAAATGAAGACAGCGTGCGGGAATTCCATTTTTTTCATGGTACCAGGAACTAACATGGCTGGGACGGAAGCTGACCACCATGGAGACACTGCCCTCCTGTGGCTAAAAATCCACAGTGCAGTTAACAAATCCCCAAATCATTCAGTTGTGTTCAGGCATCATAATCTTTAAGATTATCATTAGAAGGAATATGCTTTATTTGAAGGTGGGGGGGCATTCCTTCATTTGACAGCAGCAAGTGAACAGTTCAGATGACAGATTGTCTCATAAAAAGATTTATTTTTTTTTCTGCCCAAATTTACAAAGGCAAGTTACAGAGTATTGTATAAAAAAAGAACCATGGTAATGTACACTTTACACAAACTCCTGAAGGGAGGGGAGCGAAGGGGGGAAAGGGGAAGAGTTCTGAATTTATTTCTCACATAGAAAGAAATGAAGACATTGTAAACATCCTTTCAAGTACCAGCGAGTGAACGGTACTTTGGGGGTTTTTGAGTGAACAGCAGGTGGGTCAGGAAGGACAAACAAGCAATTGTCTCTCCAATTTTTCACAGGAGAATGTTCAACTAGGCACCAATTGAGACAACTGCTGGCCAATAAATATATTCTTCACCATGAAACAAACACAGTCCTGCAAAATACAGAGCCAAGCACTTTCTAATAATCTTATAGCAAACATTACTTTTTCTGATTTTTCATACACTTTTTAGTACATTGTGATTTCCACTGGGGTTGCGCTTTTTACTACTGAGATAACATTACTACTCTCAGAGAGAACAAATGCACTTGTCACACAACCACTTGTCTGATAAAAACTAAATGTATGCAGTCTGCTTGGTACTAAAACCCCACTGACTTTAATGACAACATCACAGCTGCCTAGATTACCTTACAGTTTAGTTACAAATAAAAGACCATCACATTCAGCTTGTTTTTTTTTTAGTTTTTTCTTTTTCATGTCAGGCCACCTTTCTTTCAAAAAAAAAATGCAAACCGGTCATAGGGACATACTGTACTGTACCACATCTTGAGATCTGTGTGGATAAGCAAACAGACAACTCACACGTTTAAGCTCTTGAACTCCAAATGTTATAGAGTTTGTTACTAAACATGAGTAATGTTCAAGCAAAACAGCTACCTGACATAATTAACAGCCGACCTCAGAGATAATTACACTTGACACAAACAGGTGATTTTACTAAACCTCTTGATTTTACTAAACCTCTTGAACACTTTACTTAACCGATAAATGACAATGTGGGAATTTTTAAAGCAAAACACAATCAAATCAATCGAAATTTGAAAGAGCATGTCATTTTTGAAGAACACATACATGTGATAACACTCTCATTTCCATGCATTTACAGAAATAATCAGGACTTCTGCTGGAAAACAGCCCATAGCTTGGAATAACGCCAACAATCACCGTCTACGTACCAATGAAACATCGTTCGTGGCCAAATACACACAGTAGAGCACACAGAGCTCGGTACTTTTACTTGTTGTGCTTTTACAACACGCATAAACAGAGGCCTTATAAAAGTCCATATTAATGGCATGTGGATGTCGACACTTTTTCCCCTGAGGTTGAATAGAAACGAAAGGGAATTCAAAGTTAAGAAGAGGCCATTTGACTGTACGTCCATGAATCAGTCACTGGATTCTGTGTGAGACCATTTCATACTTGGTGATGACTATACTTCCATCAGGGAGCTCTACTACCTTAGATCAGAACCGCCACAGTGAATGGCCACAAAAGACAGGCAACAAAGTGCTTTTTATTTTGGCTGATTGGGTGAAACAGGATCTTTGTACAAAGTACCAGTCGTGAGTGATTGACTGCCTAGTTTTATCCGTTTAAAGGCCCTTTTCCACCGGCAGCGCTAACGATGACGATAGCCAGAAAATATCACAGCGATAATTATGCCTTCACATTGATGTCCGATAAAGTTATCGGACATCAATGTGAAGAGGCGCCAATTAACAGCCGCTCGCGCAGAGCGCACCTCGAGCTGTTTGTCAGAGACCCAGTTCCATATCACTGTGATCTTAACCACATCGTTGTTGATCCTAACAATGTAGTTGTCGGCTATCGTTGTCTTTATCGGTGTTGGGTGGATGCTGCCGAGGCGATCCACTTCAATTGAAAACCCACTTTTTTAAATCATTATCGTCATCGTTATCGCTGCCGGTGGAAAAGAGCCTTTAGCCTTTGCTTCAACCATTCCTCTCTCCATTCTCCGTCTGTTGGATATGTGAGGGTCTTCATAATTATTCTTTAAGAGCAGTTAGCCGAGAGGTCGAACGCTAACCAGGTGGTCACAGACTAATTTAGCATCAGAAAGAATCAAAATCTTGGTATCAAGCAATGACACAGTTGTGTAAATAATCCCCAACCAATCACAGATCAGTGGCCATAGTAACAGCTGTCTAAGTGAGCGTATGTTAGAGTGAGTTGTGAGGATAGATGTGGTCATTTCAGTGTTAAGGGAAGGTAGCAATGGTACCAACGTAGGACACACATTGAAAGCTGACATTGATATGGAACTGAATAAAAAGAAATGAAGAAAGAAAACAAAAACACGTAAGAAAAAAACAAACAAACATGAATAGTGTTTATTCTCCATTGAGGTGTACGCGGTCCCTTCGCAAAATACATGACATCATCCCTGAAACAAGAACAGAGGGTTCGCTGAGGATGGGAATTGTCACAACGACGATGGTAAAAATGAAAACTTCATTCTCAGGCTCTCGCGTCTCTGAAGAAAGCAGCTACCACCTTTATTCCAGCTCCTCATAAAATATAAACCAAGATGTTTTTCTCAAGTTAAGGATATACCGTTGTATCATGGCATAAAATTAGCCAAGGACATACAGTTCAATCATTTCAACATGATTCACTTTTGTCAGTCATTTTGTTTCGACTCCCCCTTTCCCCCATCAGCCCCCGCCTCCCCCCCAAAGAAAAACAACAAATCCTGTGCCTCTTTCTTTCTGCGCAAGACAAAACAAAAAAACAATGCAGTCCAAAGAAACCCCCCTCCAAAGAAACAGGGAAAAAACCCAAAAGAAAAACAGCTGTTCAAGCAGTCCGTCAGTCTCTTTTTGCATTGCATTTGTCGACAGTGCAAAGACTAAATCATCAACGGCTTGGTGTTCCCTCCGCGTGTTTGGGCAGAGTAATGGCTTTGAACCTGGGTTGTATCAGTCACTTTACAGTCCAAGGTTTGAGAATTTGGGGTCATTTGCAAAGGGGGTGGTGGAACAACCTGCCAGACCAGACTTGGGGCAGACCAACAAAAGAAAAACAAAAAACATAGAAACACCATTCAACTGATGTCTAATAGGTAACACCCTGGAGTTTTGTCTTCTCATGTGAGCCAGTCACATGAATCTTTGCAGGGTTGGAGGTGTGTTGGTCACGTTTCCCTGTGACAACAAGGAAAGAATATGGGTGTCAAAAAATATGTATTTAACACCTATCAGGTTGGGTGATTTTATACCTTCAATTTATATAATTTGTCTCTCGCATACCTTTGCATACCTGGGTCATACCAAAGACTACAAAAAATAGGACCCAATGCCCCCCTGCCTGGCACTCTGCATCAAGGGTTGGATTGGGGGTAAGTCCCTGTGACATACTAGCGTCATGTCCAGGGGGTGTACATGTACATCAAGCTGCCTCACGCTACAGAAACAGGAGATAGGCTCCAGCCATATAGGCCGTAGGGCTCGGCAAGGCTTACTTACTTACTTAGTTGGAGCTAGCTAGTCACTCCAGCCGGGGTGACGAGGGCACTACTTTGCTATCGTGTTTGTAAAACATTGAGTCCAAGAGTATATAAAAATAATGCAAAAACAAGAACATGTGTAATTCCGTGTTGATTTCATGACAAAGTTCCACCATTACACACTCACACACACTTTTAGTAAACAAGAAATTAGAGAAGTATTTTTCTCTGGCACATCACAGCCTGCTGTGGTGTGTGACTGGACAGAATGAGCTGTGGTTTAGGTCAGATTGTATGCAACAGTGCCATGGGATTTGTGTCATTTCCTAAATGACATTTGGAAGGCAGCATACACTTATGTTTACTCACAGCCTCTGCTGTGGAGCCCTAATTTATTTTTGTTAGTGTCATACCCTGTTCTACCAAATGTTCTTAACAATACGCTAGTAAATCGGCACCCCGCTATTCCAGCTAACTCTTGAGCCTGAATTCGCTGTGGGACCAAGACAAGTACTACAGGTATGCAAGAGACACATTGTATAGGTCTATACTGTATCTATCTATCTATCTATCTATTCTATATAATATATATATATATATAATATATTCATGGGTTGCATTTGTAGTCCTACACCAGCCATTTTGAGGACCAACACAGGTGTTTTGATTAACGTAGAACATTGGTTCTATGCCAATCAGACAAATTGAACACCTGTGTTGGTCCTCAATATGGCCGGTTTAGGACTACAAATGCAACCCATGAATATATATTATATATATATATATATATATATATTCAATTGTAATTACGACAAAATGTTTCTATTCTCTGTATGTCATACTATAAGCTCTATATTCCCACTTTGCAATTCGTAATCAAAATGCAGAAGCATTAAATATCAAGCTTTTCAGGGGTAAAGTAACAGGGCTGCCACTAGAGTTCAGTAGTGTCTGCTCGCTGCCTCTTGGCTGACTCTGGCTCACACCGTCTCTCTCTATTATCAACACCGTGATCCACTTGTCCTCAAAAGACCTGCTTAGGGATGGATGGCTGAGGGGCTAAGTGCTGCGCTGCATATTGTGTTAGACTGCTGTAGCGCAGGAACAGCTTTGTTTGGCTAAGCCATTTCACAGGGCGCTGTCTCTGAGACTGCAACATCGACACGGCACAGGAGGAAAAAACTAGGAAGAATTCACTGCGATTCAAATGAAATAAACACGGCATTAATGGGACAAGATTTACAGTATGTTAACGTCAGTAACTGCTCCCAACGCCAACACACATATTTAAACATCTAAACGCCTTTTTACTGGAGGTAATAGCAGGATTGATTGTGTGTGTAGCATTATGTCTGCTTTCTACATTTGCCTCTCTTGCCAGTGTTGCTGACGTAAGTAGCCTGTACAAACATCTCTCTCAGCAGACTTGTGCTATCTCTCTGTGTCAGTCTTTGTGCTCGTCTCTCCATCTGTGTGGGGGTCTTACCGTTCTCACCTCCGTGCTGGCGGGTAGAGGGAGGGGGCTGCTGCTTGCTGACTGGCAACAATAGCTGGTGATGAAGAGAGACCTGTGGTTGGTTGCAAATAGTATTCTGTACATGGACATCTGATTTGTGCAATACAAGTCGTGAATTTCTAGCATTGGGGCCAAATGCAACTACAAAAAGGAATAATCAACTAAACAGTAATAATTGTATTTCTTGATTGAAATCAGCTGCTATGCTAACTGGCAACAAATTATTCTCCAAAAGCAATTTAATCATTATCAACAGTACTATAAGCAACACTTTGGTACAGTCAATCCATTTCCTAACCAATGATATGCTTTTAGGGTGAGACTAACCTGTGGCATATGACAGGTCATATTGCCCTGAGAGCAGGGGGTAACCCATGTGATGATGTGAGGGCATGATGCGCTGGGAGGGCGAGGAGCGCGGCCGGTCCACATCTCTCTCCCGTTCTCTCTCTCGCTCCCTTTCCCGATCTCCTCTGTCTCCTCCGCACCCTCTCTCCTGCTCTCTCTCTCTCTCCCTCTCCCTTTCATGGGAGGTTTTGTTGTCGCCCACCGTAGGGGACTTGCTCTTGTACTGGCTGGCATGCTGATGAAGTATGTCCAGGGCTTTGGAATCCGATGCAGATTTGGTGACGTTGGGGCTGGCACGGGATTTGTCGCTGCCCTCCTCGCCTCCAGCCACTTTAGCTCCATATGGAGAGAACGGGTAGCCTGCTGGTAGGTAGGAGCCTGAGTCATGGGGAAGAGATGGTTTGTTAAAAATTAACAATACATCAAATTGTGACACCATTATTATGGCTATTAATAAAATGATATTGGCCAAAAGTATACAACTGAATGATCAAAGGACCATATTCCGGTGATCTGGCATGTTTGACTACAGGGACTCATGGCATTCTGTCCATTTTCCGTTTTACATTTTACTCAAAATCTCAAAAAGGCCACTGAAGCCATTAATGGTTCCTTGTATGGCTAAGGCGGTGATTAGACAATGACATGTACAGACAGACAGCGGTATGGTCCTTTAACATTGATTCTTCACCACTCAGGTAAAGTGTGTGCATCAACAAAAAAAGGTTTCCAATAACAGCACGTGGAAACATTATAATGAAAACCACGCTTTTCGGACGTGCAGCCACATTATCAAACATATAATTTTCCAAATGTCTGTCTGTCTGAGTGTCTGTCTGTCTGAGTGAGTGTCTGTCACAGCGTTTCTCCTCAGTGGCTGGAGCAATTGATCTGAAATCGCATCACCATTAGCATATGAACACACCTGACATAACTGTGAAGCCCGTTTGTCACTTTCACAAATCATATGCTGTATATTAGCATTTTTATGGTGTATCTATATCTATTCTGCATCTAGCTTGAGGCATATCTATTCTGCATCTAGCATGAGGCAACATGTTTAACCAGCTCTGTGTGTGTGTGTGTGTGTGTGTGTGTGTGTGTGTGTGTGTGTGTGTGTGTGTGTGTGTGTGTGTGTGTGTGTGCAGGCGGGTGGGCGGGCGGGGGGTCGTTTGTCTTGCCCTGTTACAGATTTTGTCCAAAAATCATGCAGATCGGTACACAGTATCTCTGTAGCCATTAAACGAAACGGGTATTTCTTACATTGATGCCCCTACATATTATCATGCAAGCACCAGTTAAAGTTACTTTCCATCCCTCATATACTGTGTGCACAGTGCACATCCCATAACCCACACACTGCACATCATTTCGGAGCTCATATCTTTGAACGGGTAAGGGCTAGTCTAAATATAACTAAGGAAACCTCTGTAGACAGAATCTGTCTGTAGCATATGCACACAACTGATGCCTGACACCTGTTTTTCACTTCCCCAAAATGTAAGCCTTATATTAGAGTCTTTATGCAAACACCAGAGATTAGCCATTCGGGCTACAGCCCAGAAAGCGATGGGACGATGATCTACTGCGCATGTGTGGAATTACTGCACCCACTCTGTTATACTGTTGGCGTCCTGCACACACAGTGAACAAGCATAAACATAGAAAGAACTTTGATTTACGGGCTGCGTACACTGCGTTTGATGTGCGGTAGGGCGCTTTGGATATCATCTTCATAGCACTAGTGGAACATGCACACACGTGCAATGTCCAACCCAGGCCAGGCTGTTATTATTAGCACACATAGCTTAGCTACACTTCTCATGGTTGCGTGGGGGAGAGAGCACATCCCCACGCAATGGAACGGAGCATAGGGTGGTCCAACCTGCCTTCCCTTTGGGAATCAAAACATGTGGAGCTGCCCTGTTTGTGCATGTGTGCGAGCGTGTGCGTGCTTGGTAACTGGCAGGCATGGACTCATAGGAACACAATATGTCTACGAAATTAGAAAGTTGAGGGCGCTCTTCCTCAAACGTGAGCGATCCCAGGACTCCAGAAGAAGAACACCACCGGAAATTACGTCAGCCAAAAACATCCCGTCCGCTGTAACGCTACAACGGAAGACTGCGGTTGCAAGGTTATTTTAGAAGCGAGACGAGTCACATCCTTTGTTTACATCCGCATTGGAAGAACAATTCTATAGAACTCGAAAGATGAGGTAAAATCGGTAAAAATGCTGGCATATGTAGCGGTCATTAATTAATTAATACCCGGCAGTCGATGTGCTCTTTGATATTTAGCCATTTTGTTTAGCAACACATAATGCACTTTCATTCAAAGGGCAGAAAAGAACGCCATACCTGGGTAGTTCTGCATCATGACCGAGGGCATCCCCCTGTACCCAGGGTGGCTGGGGTCGTAGCCCTGTCCGTACGGGTAGCCGTGCATGTAGGGCATGTAGCCCTGGTGCTGTGCTAGCGGCGAGGAGAACTGCATGTGGGCATTGGAGCGCGGGTCTTTGCCCACCATGGCCCGGTGGTCCTCAGAGGAGATCCGTGGATCGGGAGGACCCTCTTTGGCGTCCTCTTTGGGACCACCGCTATTGTCCTTGGGCCTCAGTCTGTCGTCTTTCATCTTCCGGTCGCGTTCCCTGTCCCTGTCCCTCTCCTCTTTCCATCGTGGCTGCTGCTGCTGCTGTTGTTGTTCGTCTTCCGACTGGGGTTTCTCGGGATACTGTTTGAAGGAGAGCAGCGTTACTTTTTTCTACCTTTTTTCACTGACGAAAACTAAATAAGAACTATGAAGACTAAAACTAAGACAAAGTATATTGACAATTTCGTCAACAAATATAAACTAGAGACTAAAATGTTAAAGGAGGGACTAGTGGGGAAGAGATCCAGTAGAACAAAAAGACAGGTCATTTTATGATTCATTTTACGATCTAAAAAGTTCACAACGCGTCGCAGATGTGAGCTTGTAGATCGGCTATTTTCAGCATGCAGTGTAAAATCAGGCACCACTTTGTAGATTTTGATTATTATTACAAAACACACTAACCACTTCAGTCCAATATACTGTATATTTCAGCCATTTGAAAATGGCAGATCTACAAGCTCACAATGCGTCACATTTCAAAATATTTGTATACATTTTGAACTTGTGAAATGGGACATTCTGCACAATGAGTAATTTTACTTTTGTACTTTTACTCAAGTACATTTCATATCAAAACTTTTGTACTTTTACTCAAGTACATTTTGAATTCCGGACTTCTAAATTGCAGTACTGATACTGTTACTTAAGTAAAACATTTGAGTACTTTTTGCACCTCTGCCAGTAACACCAACAAACTCTTCTCTGAAGCATGCCATTTACTGTACCTGTCTGTACCACATAGCTTGTTCCATCCCAGTCGCTGCTCTGGACTCCAGCCCTTGCTTGGAGTCTTCCTTGCTGTGGTGGTGGCTCCCCCCTTCGTTGAGTTTCATCTTCAGCCCCTCGGCTTGCTGGGACTTTGAGTCCTCTGCCTTCATGCCCCCGCCCATGGACTTGGAGGAGGCTTCGGAAGGCGAGTCCCTAGATTTTCCGGGTGGCTGAGGCATCTTGCCCAGATCCAACTGGCCGGGGGCTTTGGAGAGGCTCGGCGGCATAGGGCCTTTCTGTTTCCACTCCTCTTTTATGGCGGATTCTCGTTCTTTCATGGCGGCGATGTCGGACTTCTTTTCGGCGGCGCGGTGTTGCTCAGCCACCTGTCGCTGCCGCTCCTCGTACTGTTGCCGGTAGGCTGGGTTGGTGTTCATCAAGTGGTTATGGTAAGCCTGGTCAGGATGGTATGCGTAAGGGGGCACATAAGCATACTGGTTGTAGTAGAGAGGTTGCATGTACATGTTGGAGCGTTGTTGGATGACTGAGGGTTGTTGTTGCTGCTGCTGTTGCTGCTGCTGCTGCTGTTGTTGCTGTTGTTGCTGATGTTGTTGCTGTTGTTGCTGATGTTGTTGCTGATGTTGTTGCTGATGTTGTTGCTGATGCTGTTGCTGCTGCTGTTGCTGCTGTTGCTGTTGCTGTTGTTGTTGTTGCTGCTGCTGTTGATGATGCTGTGCAGAAGTACTGCTATCGACTTTGCAGTCTTCATGAGGTTCAACTTTGACTTTTATGTCCACTTGGTCTTGGTCCTCCTCCCTTTTGATCTTAACCTGACCTTCGGCCAGAGGAGGGCCTGAGTTGGGTCCACTGGGACTGGGGCTAACATAGTTGGGGGAATAGTAACCGTCGTATCCTGCATAGTATGGGGATTCTTTATTAGGCGTCTGGTTTGGAAAAAGGTTTTTTTTCACGCTTTCCCTGACAGGCTGCTCTTCTGTCCTGGCTCTCCCCTCGCCATCCTCACCGGCGTCCGAGATGTCCGAGTATGCCGGACTGTTTGTTTTGACAGAAGAGTTGTCCGCGCCATTTTGGGTCACCCCGTGGAGTGGCGTGAGAGGCTGTGGCATCCCGCTGCCATCTATCCGACTGGCCACGCCGATGGACGGACTCGGCGCGTTGTCAGAGAAGCTGTAGATCTTGTCAGCCTCTGCCTTGATGCTGGCCAGGCGACTCTGGTGAGGATCCGAGGAGCCGTTGAGGAGCCCTTCCCCTTTACTCCCCGGGTCAGAGGATTCAGAGTACGGGATTTTACCTTCCTCCAGTTTCCCTCCTTTTCCCGGAGCTTTGGGGCTGTCGGCCTCTTTCCCACCTTCTTTCTTCTTCTTGTCTTTCTTCTTCTTGTCTTTGGAGATGCTGGGAGCGGGGTCTCCAATGGCGGGGGGCTTGGGCTGGCTACCTTTCATTTGGGGGCTTTTAGGGATCCCTTGTATCATGGGGGTCATCCCGGGAGAGGTGTTTGTATTCCCGGGAGGAAAGGAATAGAGCTGCTGACACGGGGTGGAACCGGTGCCGGCAGCTCGCGGCGACTTCATGTTCTTCTGTGCCATTTTGTCTGCCTTTGTGCCGCCGCTGGCCTTTTTGGATTTGTCTGAACCCCTCTTTTCATCCAGGCCATCGTTGCTGGCCTCGTCGGTGAGGCAGGGTCCATCTTCACATCCATCCATCGGCGTGCAGCCTGTTTCAGGTTCCGCGTCAGCCGTTTTCTTTTTACTCTGCCTCGAGCCGAACTTGCCAGGGGACGGAGAAGGACTTTGGGCATCGAAGCCTCTGCCTTTTGGCGTCACCGAACGGGCCGGAGACGGGCATCCTTTCTGAGAGATAGACGCTCCATTGCAGCTCCCTGGCTCTGGGTGGAGAGTGGAGTCCTCTCCATATTCACTGTCCCCGTCCTGTTCCAACTTTATGTCGTCGTCGTTGTGAGCACGGGCTTGGTGGTACTTGAGACCGTTCATGTGCTTGTACTTCTTGTTGCAGTTGGGGTGCGGGCAGTCGATGAGCACCGGCGAGGGGCAGCTGCGGTCAAGGGGAGGAGGAAGGGGTTCAGTCTTGACAGAAGAGACGGGGACACCGGTTGGTCCGACAACAGCGCCACTGTTGGAATTAGTCCGCATGCGCTTGCTGCCTTTCGTGTCCTCCGAGCTGGAGTTGGGTTCCATGTCTGAAGACTGTTTGGTTTTCCGTTTCCCGGCCGGCGAAGGACTGGCCTTGATGTCTTCCGTGTTGCTGTTGGGTGGCGTGCGGCGCTCCGACGGAGTCTGGCTACCCCTCCGCCCCTTGCTGTTGGAGGCGCCCCGAGTCTTGTTGTTGTTGTTGGTGCCTTTGTTGTCGGACGAGTTGCTGTTCTCGTTGATGGGCGTGTTGCTGTTGGGTCTCATCCTCTTGCCACGGCCACGGCCGTTCCTCATCTCCAGGTCACTTGTAGGGGATTCACAGAATCTGGAACAAACGTGAGCATGATTAGTGCTGTTATAATATAATACAGACATTTTGACTTCAATACAAGCTTCAATACTATGATCTTGATATAACAGACAGATAACTGAATATATAAGGAAAAACATGGAGACATGAATGTGTATGTATTCATTCATTTGTTTTTACATTTTGTATCGCCCATAAAAAAAAAAGATAATTGAAAATTAATCCAACATACACAAGTTAAGTACACTGACACTTTAATGTAATTTTGAAACAGGATTATTTGGCAATTTTGATTAGGGCCATAAAAAAATAAAAAAATAAAGAACCCACTAATCAATTACATAACTTTCTGTGATTACTCGCCATTAATCAACTTTTTTGCAATCACATTTACAATTAAGGATATTTAATTTTGGAACAAAACTACCACCAGATTAATCAGGAATCCAGACAGTAGACGTGTCTGTAGAAGTGGGTATACTCTAATAATTTCAAGAAGATTGTAACCATGTACTGTAGCTCATAGAAATTATTTAACCACTTAACCACGCCTTACTGTAGCTGTACAACAGTGTCAAGTGTTGAAAATAGCTACAAGCTACAAGCTCACAACGTCACAATGAGAAACATTGTGAGTTTATACTGTGAGTTTAACATTGTGAGTTTATACTTTTTTTGTGCTTACAATGTCATGCTCAAAATAGGGACGGCATAATGAAATTGATTAACACCAAATCCAGGCAATGTTAGATTGTGTAATGTTATTGAGTTTTTGTCATGTAAACTTAAACTGTATACTATAGCAACTTGATGCGATTGACCAGTGAACTATAAAAAGTCCACTGACTTTGTGTAACGGAGGTGATCCGAACCGCCCCATCCGGTTTCGAACCCCGGTCTCCCGCGTGAAAGTCCAATATCTTAACCATCGCTGCAAAGGGACATCCCTATGGAACGAGAGCAGATACTAGACTTTTGAGGCTTCAGGCTGGGGCTGCGTCTCATCACACTGTGTGACAGTCTACGACCCACCACATTTGCTTCATTGGTTGTCTTACTTGTTTATAAAGTAAAACATAAAATGTACTTGTCAGCATTATTTAACAACTAATTACAAAATGTATTCACTGTCCATGGACATGACGATGATTCTAATAATTACATCACTGAGTCACTAATAAATGTTCAGACAAGAATTTGTCACAATGCTATGTGTGATGCTACATGTATTTACAGTATATGCAATTTAATTCCATACTTTTCCATACTGTAGGAAGTGGAGCCCTGTAACAGTATGACTTTAAGGTAAATACGGTTTATACTGTATGTTCTGAGTGCTACACTGTATGTCTCTCAGTCTTCAGAATGCTTCTAACAAAATGAGGTAAGACCTAAACTGCGATATACTGTGTACCATTATATTTCCAAATAGTAGCCCGAGCGTTTAATTCTCTAAATCTATTTGAACCCCCGGCGGTAAAAAAAAATAAAGAAAGAACGGGCGTCTATTTACGATATTTATTTGCGTTCATTTGAACGGCGGTCAGACACCCGTCAGGTATTTGCTGCCTGGTAGCAATTTGCCCCCCCGGGCTCCTATTTAGAAATAATATGTTATAACACACCTTATACTAAGTTTACGCTGAACATGTATGCTCAGCATAAACCTTTGTCATTTAAAGGGCACTCTTAGTTTCATTATGTAAGCTCTACTTTACACCTTCCCGCATGGTTTAATAAAGCTTGAAAACCGCAAACCCATCATTTTGCCTTTAAACAACAATTCAGCAAAAGACAATACGGTTGAACCCTTCACCTGCCTTTTAATCTCGACATAATTCAGATCCTTAGAATAGCGGTTGGGTTTCTTGTCTCTATAATTGTAATGTAATTATCTGCCTGTGCAGCAGTGAAGGTTGGCAATCTGTGACAATAGAGAGAAACCGGTGCTAGGAGGATGAGTCACAGCTTCCCCTACAAGCCTCTCCAAACAATTTCAGCCTCAGCAGGCTATGTGAATACATCCGTAGTCTCACAGAGGTTCAGGAATTCAGAGTCATTACTCATCTCAAGCCTGAGTTTATACTCGGGCTGGAGATGGCTTTTTGAATTATTCATAGAGGGTGCCTAATGTAGTCATGCTGCAAACTGTAAGACAATCTGTGTGCAAATATACCCTGACAAACCGCACGTATTAAGCAAAGCAATGCCATTATTGATGGTGTGATATAGTCTAACCATAGTCTTATTTAGAGTACAGTTTTTAATATTTATAAATATGTATATATGTTATATAATTCTTATTCTATAAGCCAGTAATTTATACAATACCTTTTGTCATGGTGCAATTGGATACATTTACAAGGGCAGGTATTGTAAACTCATACAGAGTACATTTTAGGGGGTTTGAGCATAAAATGCATGAAAACAGGCCGACCAACGTGAATTACAAACCTCATCTTAAAAAGAAAGACAAAAAATCTCTTTCCACTGTGATAGAGGATGTTATACAGCGTTGAGGAAAAAAGCTATTAGTGCAATAATTGGATTCTGCAATCTGTGCTTGTTAGGAGCAGCATTCTATTTCTATCAGCCCCTCCTGGGAGGACGGAAGCCTTTTGCCAGCAAAGCAGCGAGTCCTGTTTCCCCAGGCTTGTAGAGATAAAGACTAGCAGAGGATAGACAAGTTTCTGCTGCACAATAGAAGATAGGTGCTGAATGCTATATCCTTGAGCAGAGGGGCTGATACAACAGATTTCTATCGGAGTGTGTGTGCTCTTTATGAAAAGGTTAAGGGACCAAGTGCAGCTGGGATGGAGAGCAAGCAGTAATGATTGATGGCAGCCGTGTAGCAATGCTGCTTTTCTTTCCACCTTGGCATTTAGAACTGGTGGTGGAAAGTAGCTAAGTACATTTACTTACTGCAGTGGTTCCCAACCTGTGGGTCGGGTCCCCAAATGATGTTTTTTTTTTTTTTGTGGCGGGGGGGGGGGGGGGGGGGGGGGGTCCCCACTCCCCAGATGATTAACTTAAGTGTACAACACTGTTTTCTCTCTCAACAGTAAACAAACCAATATAAAGTTTAAGTGTATGGCACATTTCTAAAGTGTCAATTTAAGGACTTTTTTTTAAATCTCTGAAATGACAAATTAGATCCCTGTGATGCCAGGGGAACCAAATCCCTTTTATGCCCATATATGAAGATCCATGATGTCATCAATATTAAGCTATAAGGTATACGTCAGGGTTTACACGCTGAGGAAGGCCTGCTGGCCGAAACGTCCGCATGTTCTGATGGCTGCTGGGGGTAATACCTTTTAATAAACAAGAAGAATTCATTCTAAAGTGAGTGCTGGCGTCCTTGTTATACGTCAGGGTTCCCCAATTAGTTTTCCCCAAGGGCCGAATTATGTCTAGGGTACCAAGCCGAGGGCCACAACATTGCAGGGGGCGACGGTGGCGTTCCCACTACTCCAGCGACAGTTTTCGTCGTTGTCGGGTGAAAATCTTCTATGTCCAAAACCGTTCGTTTTGAATTTAGCATTTCAAAAATGATTTAAACTAGTGAAAACAGCCGATCTACAAGCACACAACGCCACTGTGTGCTTGTAGCACTGCTGTTTTCACTACTTTTGTGCGACGGCCTTGTATGATTTGCGAAAGAACGTCCAAATTTGGAGATACAAGATTTCCATCCGACAACGACAATATACTAGTGTTGTAGCTGCTCTCATACCACCATTATTACTGGGGTTGGTGTGGGCCAGACAGTAGCCCCCCGCGGGCCGCAAATGGCCCGCGGGCCGCCTATTGGGGAACCCTGGTATACGTTTTTGTGTGTGGAATGAACTGCCCATTGCAATTAGAACTGCAGACTCACTCCCAATCTTCTGCTGTAATCTGAAGACTCACCTCTCTTCAGACTCCACCTTAGCCTTGGCCTTGCAGGCTTACGTCATTTAGATAGCATGTTATGTAGACAGATGCCAGGTTATTGTTGACCTGGCATCGTATAGTGACTGTGTATAGCTTCAATCGAGGGCTTGGAGCGCAAAGGGCATAAGTGACATTGTAATTGTTTTCCTTTCCATTGATTGTAATTATTTAATTAAAAACCATATGTTTAAGCAATCTATACTTTAATACAGATTAGGCTTCAATTAATGCATTTTAAAATATATCACTGAAAAGCTGTCCTAAAATTACAATGTCACTTACGTCCTTTGCGCTTCTACGGATGTATAGATTTTTTGGTATACTGTATATTCTGCCGTTAAAGGGATATTCCACTTTCAAAAAAACTTTTGGTCATTGTATTGTCTATTCAGGCTTTTATGAACACCCTGAACAGTTTTTAATTTGCTTCATTCAATATTTAGATATTCGATGTTATCTGGCCCTCCAGGCTCAGGGCCTCTCCACATACACACCCATTGTAACTTCAAACTCCATTTTAACCATGATAGATTCATTAAAAACACCCATAATTTTTTTCTGGTGACTCATATTACCCTCCTAATATGTGAGCAGACCGTGTTTTTTCAATAACTTTTTTATTTTATTTTTAATAATTCTTTGGGAAAATGGAAAAAATTAAATACAATAATATTTTATTAAAAATAAATGAAAAAAGTTATTGAAAAAACACGGCCTGCTCACGTATTAGGAGGGTAATATGAGTCACCAGAAAAAAATAATGTGTGTTTTTAATGAATCTATCATGGTTAAAATGGAATTTGAAGTTACAATGGGTGTGTATGTGGAGTGGCCCTGGAGGAGGAAGGACTGATAACATTTACATCAAATATCTAAATATTGAATGAAGCAAATTAAAAACTGTTCAGGGTGTTCATAAAAGCCCGATTAGACGATAAAATGACCAAAAGTTTGTTTTAAAGTGGAATATCCCTTTAAGACTTGGTTTACCTATGATCCTAGATCACCATTTCTATGCATTTGATGTATTACATCGTCTTGTCCTTGCTTAGGCTACTGTAAATCACTCTTGGATTAAGAGTGTCTGCTAAATGCCTAATAACTCATTTAGGCCTGAACACATTATGACGCAATATTTTATGCTTTAAATATGAAAAAATAGCAGATATACAAGCTCACAGCGCGGCACCGAGTGCCGCGCTGCGAGCTTGTAGATCTGCTATTTTTGAAAAATTGTGAAAATTAGAATTTTGACCCGATTCTATAAGTGTCTTTTGAATCCTTCTAAGATCTTTGGAAAAAAAACTATGTTTCTATGTCAACAATCTGGCCAGCCATCGTCAAAGAAAAGGTCCTTTTCACTTCAACTGGAGCTCAATTAGTCTGTTCTTGAGAGACTACTATGTCAGTGGTTCCCAAACCTTTTCATGTGAAGGACCCCCACAATGATATTTATTTGGTCACAGACCCCCATTTCAAAATATCTAGTTCCAGGGACCACCCAGAAGCAAAATTTGAGTTATAAACGTTCGCTTTGAAAATACATATATTCAAAGATTTGCACACATTTTCACGACTTTTTCAAAAATAGCAGATCTACAAGCTCGCAGCGTGGCACTCGGTGCCGCGCTGTGAGCTTGTATATCTGCTATTTTTCACTGGTTAAAGCATTCAATAATTCTAGGCCTAAATGGGATAATAATAATAATAAAAGCATTTTACCTGGGTGGAGCCCAGTCGTGCCGTGTACAGTCCAACAGTGTGCCCACATACGTCTTGTTTCTCCAAGTGACATTGACCACCAGCATTCCTGGAAGAAAGCGAAAAGGCAAAAAGGTCACGAGCCATGAACCGAAACAATCAATTTGCTAACTATGTTCATTAATTGGCTGCTTTTTCGAATATTTCCCATCAGTGTGAGATTGTACTGTCTTTGACAAGTGTTTTCTTTACAGTAATTATCACGTGAAAGCAGTGTCATTCTAAACTGCTCCTGCAATCCGATAGATGTGAGGTTAATAAATGAGTTTAGGCGTAATAAGAGTTATCCATCTTCTGAGCATGGCAAATTGTGGGAACATTTTAAACAACCTTAAACCGAGGACCTCGGATATTCTTCAAGATACGTATATCAGGCAGTGACAGTAGGTGCTACGGAATATTGTCTGAGTAAACATCCCAGTTAAATAAGCCAGCTCACACTGTTCAGGGAATACGCTAGTGGATTATTATTTGCACGGAAACAATGTGCTGTCCTCTATCTGACATGAGGAGAAATGTTGAGGAAAGTATTCAGAGAGAGAGAGATAGAGACAGAGATAGACAGACATACAGACAGAGACGAGAGATGGCACTACTACAGTATAGGGAAACGTGTGAAAAAAAATAGATAATCTACAGTTGTACAGCAGTTCATTCCAAGCTCCTAACCAATTTGACTTGAAGGGTTCCAATTCAAAGCCTGTAACTGAGAAGCCAAGCAGAGCAGAGACCTCTTTCACTATTTCACTCAAGGCTTCAGTGGGGAAGTGCCGGCACCGAACGCAGGAACGTCCTTGACTCCGCTGGCATTGCTGTAATGTGTCTGACTCAGAAGCTTCTGTTTCACCATTTGGATAGTTTAAGGCTGGTTATACTTGTCTATTTAGGCATGCACAACCTGTGGCGAGTGTGATATTTAACCTTGCATTTTAAAACACAATATTAGTAACAACAGATCATGTCTTGACTGCAGAATTCTTGCAGAAAAGAGGGACAAGCGTTAACCGAAATATGGTTAAAAATCTGTCAAGCCTGGGGAGTGCCTGGTAGTGCACCGACCGACCATGTGTTCTTGGAGAGCTGTTAGAAGCCGTGTTCGAATCCGCATCTGCATCTTGTCTTAAGTGTTTCCCTCTCTCTACCCTTAGTTTACTGTCTCTCTACACTCTGCTCTAATACCTCTCTCTACCCTTAGTTTACTGTCTCTCCACACTCTGCTCTAATAAAGCCAAACTAATAATAATGAATCAGATCAATGATGAGGAGCTGATAAGTCATCTTTAATTAATGAAGTAACAGAAAAGGCTGTGTATGAGAACTGGAAAAAACAACAACAACAATAAAACAAAAAATAAAACAAACAAAAGTCGGTTTGGAGGACTGGGAGCAATCACACTCTCCACAAAAAAAAAAAAAAAATCTAAATGTATTGCCCCCTCCCCCCTCCCCCCCCCCTCTCTCTCTCCATTCTCCCACCTCCCGCTGGTGACCTCAGCATGCAACCTCAGCACTGCAGTGAAACTGGAGGCTGCAGTGAGCTAACTTATCTAATGGCACAAGAATGCTGGCTGGCAGCTTCCAGTCCTCCACCAAGCATTTTATTAGCTCAGGAAAACCTCTCTTGTTCACCCCATTCTCCCCCTCCCTCCCTCCCTCCCTCTTTCCACCCTCACCCCATTTCCTCTTTTCAACAGTATATATATATACCTACAGCATAGTGTATCTCCCGCTTTCTATCTTCTATACCGTTCTGCAGACACAAGAAGACACGGTTCCAGGACTCATTTCTTGCTCTTGCTGCCTCTGGCATAAAATAGTGAGTGCATAAGGCTTTTTACAAATGAGTGGGGTTTACAGGAACCTGCTGACTCTTGGCCACGAGTCCCTGCTCCTATCACTATCGTCTGAAAACCGCAAGTCCCCCTTACATAGTCACAGCTCTTTTAGCCCAACAGAACTGGGGAGTGTTATGGTGGGGAGGTCTGTCATATAAACCGTACAGCAGTGGTTCTCAACAGGGGTGCTGGAACTCCCAAATCCCAAGGGGCGCTGGAACTCCCAAATCCCAAGGGGAGCTGAGCTTGGAGGAGTTCATGCGTGCGTGCCGAAAATTCACATTTTAAAATTTTTATCCGGTTTTGGGTTATTTTTGAAACAAGGAGCTGTATAGTTACTAGTTATTTTAGCACACAGTGCAACACACAGTCACTCACGCACACACCAAAATCGGGTATTATTTTTGTAACAGTTTTCTACCGTTTTTTTTATTCCCCATATACAACGTTGTTAGTTTGCACCAATGAGCCTACAGACAGTTTCTAGTTCTCAAATAAATAGACTTTGGTGTGCCATCAAAGCAGGATTTATTTTAAAACAATTTTTAAATTCGACTTCCCTTCTGACCGGGGGTGGCAAGGTGACCATGTGATTAGGTGACCATGTGATAGTCAAATACCTTTTTTCAACATATTTTACTCCCCAAAGTCAATTTTTTTTCTCAATCGAAAAATGTATTTTTCTCCTCCCCACCACCAGGAGCTGCAGCTCCCTCAGCACCCAACTTCCAGCGCCCCTGGTTCTCAACCTTTTTCATGTCAAGGACCCCCAAATTGACTTATCAGCCCGAGGACCCCCCCCCCCCCCCCCATTTGAAAAGATATGCCAGGGACCCCCATAGGATAAGATATTTACGGCTCTAGCAGTGATTCTCAATGATTTTAATTTCAAGGACCCCCAGTTTGACATGCATTAGGCCACGGGCCCCCATTTAACCCATTTAGTGCTCCAGACATGAACGGGTTAAATGTCCAGCGCGCCTTTTGCCTGCTCCGTCCGCGGCCAGTCTCTTATTTTGAAGGCCAGAAGTCGATTGCGCAAACATTTCCTGTTTGACGTCATGACGTCATTCACCGGAAGTGGTCATCGTGCCATGCGGTTGGAGTAATGGCCGATCGTTGCCTTTCAGCTTGTGTTATAATAGCGAGAATCTAATGCCATCCTTGGCTTCAAAAGTGTTTTTTGGAGAAAATGGACATTAAAGATGAGATAGACCGTCGGCTACTGTACCATGTTAAGGGATTACTATTTTGTTCTCGTGGATCCGCGATGATGATGAATCGGCGAGTCCAATCGTGCCGGCACTTTCCAACGGACCGTACGGTAAAATTGCCAGCTTTACTGTATACAGTATATAGCGCGAGTATACTCGGGATCGGCACTCCGAGTACTCGAGTATTTTTCACGAGTATTCTCGGGATCGGCTACAAATGAGTTAATGGCATTTCTATCTCTGATCCAAATTTAAAATCAATGTTAATTTAACTTTGAATTACATACCCATAAGGGTCCATTTGGTTCCAAACAATTATTTTGCTGGGGACCCCCTGGAACTCCATCAAGGATCCCTGGGGTCCCCTGGGTCCTTGAGGGAGAACCAATGCTGTACAGTAAAAAAGTGTTAATGGCTTTTTCAAAACAAGAAAACAATATAGGCTCTGGCAGTTGATTCTGTTTATGCGATCAACGAAAATCGATTAAATGACCAGGCTTTAATTTTGTTCATGATCTACTCACCATCACCCCTATTCCTTCCTATCTTAAATGGTTTGTCAATTCATCAATACAAAAATTGGCTTTAAGAAAACATTGGGTTGGAAAACATCCAACCCAATTTCCAATGTCAAAATAGAATAAACTGTGCTTCATGTTTAGACCCCCCCCCCCCCCAAAAAAAAGGACAGCATGTGGCATAATCATGGTTTTCATCCTTGATGTCATTAATTGAGTTTTTTCCTATTTTTCTTCTTTTTGTTTGTTTCAGAAACAGACTACAACATTTTAAATCCTAACAGATGGAGACATATCTTATGAACAATGGGTCTTTTCTAAAGGTCTTGTCACATTGAGACACCGATAGGTGATTGTACAACAAAGCAGTCTTGAAGCAATTCTATTACAAGACAATCACACAACAGAACAGAATACACAGGTCTAGATAAGCACTAATCATTAGCAGGAGGCAGAATAGGCTTATTATATATTTTATTTTCAAGACCTGGGACTAACCCTTCCAACCTCAAAAAGCAAGAAGCACCAGCTAAAAAAACAAAAACAAAACAACAACGCTAAAATCTAAAATAAGTTGACACAGACTCTTTTCCCCGTTTTAATGGGTTTAAAAAGGGCTTAAAAGGGTCAGGACACCCAACCTCTTTATTCCTTTTTTATAAGAATTCAGATATGAAAATAAATCTAAAATGTAGGCGTGGTTATCCGTTGTTGTGAGGGGAGGGGGTGGAGTGGAGCGGGCATTGATTATTTTCTGAAACTATGCCACAGGGAAAAGCTGACCACAGTGAAAAAAAATTAAACTAGCATTTGCAGGTGTAAAAATTATAAAGATTTCGCAAATTCATGGCATATTTACCGCTAAAATGTAGTCTTTAGTCTTCCACAAACAAGCTATCAGAGATTAGTATCCAGGGTCTAACTTTCTCCTTGAGTGCGGGAGACTCTTTTACTGGCCATGTCCTGCTGTCTAATCCGCTGGAACCACCGGAGCGACCCTGGAGCACTGGTAGCACTGTTCAGCATGACTTTAACCACCCACCCGCTCATACAAATACAATGTGTGTGTACGGAACTCGCCTTCGGCTCGTTACTGCAGCAAGACTGTCGGGCCAAATAACGGCGATAATGCACACCCTCTCGTGTAATATTGCTTAAATGTGTCGGGTAGCAACCAGATCCAAGTTTGAATGGTAACTATAATAGTGACTTATAGGAACAGTATAGTACACACTCACTTGGAGTTGAAATGTGTATTCATTCTAACTACATTGCCAAAGAGCCTATCCAATTTTCCAAACCTTACCTAAATACAAACAGCATTGCTTTTAAACCGTAAAAACAGCTACCTGACAGCTGGCAATGAAAGATGAGTGGTTTGAAGTGTTCAAATTAATCTAACACCTCTATCCCCGAATTTCATTTGCAAGAAACATTTTACATTTTAGACTTCACTAGACTTTATTGGTACCACCAGGCAGTGAATCAATGATTGATTTTGATCAAATGTCCTTTTGGTAGAAAAGTAGCACCAGAAAAGTAATACAATGTATATTTTTTAAAACAATCCCTCTTTACTCACTGGATGTCATTGTAGAAAAAGAAAAACAAAGAATTGCTCGTTTAGCTTGGGGTGTTTTGTTGAGCAAACGTTGAGGTGGGAGTAGGGTCGAGGACAGGGCCGTTCCCAACCCCCTCCCCTGATTCCGTCAGGCTCATTAGGGTCACACAGGCCAGCTGAAGAGTGAAGCATGAATTAATGAGAGAAATGGGCCTGTAATTTTACCACTCATTTCCTTTCACTGCCGCTGTGCAACAAATGGAACCCCCTCCTCGTGCAGCAAACTCCACTTGCCTGCTTGTGTGCGATTATTTAATAACAGCCTAATGATGGTGTGGGGGATCAGTCAGGGGGGTTGAGCCTGCATTACAGGTCACTGGCTCTCTGGTCCCTCCTGACATGTTCCATTAGGTTAGTGTGGGGGCCACAGTATCAGGGGTCCCCTGCTGCTGGTCAAGTCTGGTAAGGCCATGGGTTCCTGGGCTGACCTCAACGCCGCGCCCCAACTCAAAAGGGACTTTTGTTAGGGTTAATGACCTTGTCATTTATGTGCCTTGTAAAAAAAAAGGAAAAGCTTTAGTTATCATGCCGTTTCGACGACTAAAACTATGGTGAAAAAACGCCCGTCAACTACCTTTTTTTCGCTGATGAAAACTAGATAAGAACTAAATAAAAATGAAGCTATGATGACTAAAACTAAGATTAAGTATATTGATAATTTCATCGACAAATAAAAAACTAGACTAAAATGTTAGGGAGGGACTAGTGGAGAAGAGATCCAGTAGAACTAAAAGACAAGTAATTTTATGTTTGGTTGCGCTCGGGTGTTGCGCTTTGAAAATAGCAGATCTACAAGCTCACAACGAAAACATTTAAGATGACTAAAGTATGACAAACAAAATGTTATTGAAAAGACAGTGACTAAACTAAATCAAATTCTGCGGGCAAAATTAACATTGGTTCCAACTCAAAAGGGAATTTTGTAGGGGTTAATGACCTTGTCATTTATGTCCCTTCCAAAAAATGTTTTTGCTATCTTGCTGTTATGCTATGACATTGGGACTATTTTTCTTTTGCAAATGCTAAGATGACATATCTTGTCAGTTTATCATTACGTGTGCCTAGCAGCAGTTTGCCAGACCAAAAGCAGCCACACCTTGAGCGGAGTTACAATCACTGATGTAAGGGTGCTCTTGGCTTGGGAGAATGAAGACGTTTTCCACTCAGTGAGATGCCAATGTAAATATAGGAGTAGAAAGATAGGCGGGTGTTGCCACCATGAGCAATAATGTTCATGGCAACACCTGGCTTATCTTACTGTAAGTGCTTTAACATCAAACAAGGCATTCATTCATACCAACTTTGCAACTGACAGGGGTGGAAAAAGTACTCCAAATAAATGTAGTGCAGTACAAGTACAATATTTGGATCCGAGATCTAGTGAGTAGAAGTAAAAGTATTGGAAATTGGAAATACTCAAGTAAAGTACAAATAACTAAAAAATGTACTCAAGTACAGTACTTGAATAAATGTACTTAGTTACAACTCAACACAGAAATACATACTAGGAAATTAATAAAAACAAGTTACCAGAGGAACACACAGACAAAACAACAGCCTACACAGATTTATTGTAGTGTTTTAAAAGCAGGGAATTTAAAGGGGACACAAAGGTCTGGTAACCTTTAGCCTCAGTTTCAAGAACAGCCAGGAGGCTCTTCTTGCCTGTAGATTTAAAGCCTGCACTCTGGATCATAAGAGGTGAAAGTGCAAAATTACTTTTGCTGGCAAGAGTTAAACTGTGAGAAAGTCTAGGGACAAGAGTATTGCTACACTTTCCACTTGGCCGCAGTATTATCAGATGAATGAATGCAGTCATTCTTCCTCAAAAACCACTTGTACGGAGTGACTCCCACAAACCATGATGCAGCCGTGCAGATGCAGGCTGAAAATAAACACACATCGGAGTTTACATGCATTTATTTCAGAAAGTCAGTCATTCTGTGGCGGCGGTGGTGAGGCAGATAACTTAATATTGTCCCTTACAAAAACTGGCATCTCAAATCTCCTATCTCGTTTCTACAACAACAACAACGAGTATTTTTCATCATCAAGATGGTACAGATATTAAGAGACAGGTTTGTCAAAGCCACATTAGTCAGACCCTTGTTGACGTGTACATAGCTGACATGATATCTTATGACCGCCACTGGCATGGCTTTCCAACTCCTCCAGGGCATTTCATTACCTCTTACGACTATTTAAGTGCACAAAAGAATGTCGTTGTCAGCCAGTAAGAATGGGACTGTCATTAGCCAGCAATAAAGTTCCACTTCAAAAATGTGTCTTGTGCGGTGGCAAGACGTAAATAACTCTGGATACTGGCCATTTCCTTAGAACAGTGCCCACTGTTACAAGGAATGACTAGCGTGCTATGGCAAAAAAGTGACAATTGTGGCCAGGGAATTGGGGAATGAAAATTACAGGAAGCGGGGGAGAGAAAGGAAGAGAAGGCAGAGCTCATGTATTATTACTCCTCTCAAAATGGCTTCTGCAGTTAATAGATGTTTGACTTTGTTTTTTTAGGTCCACCTTGATTTCTGTCATTGACCTGGCAGTGAGAAGCATGGGCCCCCCTTGTCAACGCTCACTCTTACCTCATGGACATTCACTGAGAGCAGGCAGCGCTCTCCTTTGTAAGAAACCTTTCAATAAATCCTTTGACAGATGGCGTTCAAAAGAGCAAGGAAGCATGGCTGGAGAGTTGAGCTTTATAGCCAAGTGGTTCCTTACAATATTCCCCCTTTCTTAGGCTGACAGTGTTCCAGAACCAAGGAGCAAAAAGAACACAGCTCAAATGTTTATACAGGAATATCCGTTTCATACTGACCTCTTTTTCTGCTCAGAGCTTTTAACTCGCATGCTAAAACTGACAACTTGCAATCCTGCTTATTATCTAACTAGGAGTCACTTCAATAATCCCAGAGGCAAACCTTTTTTGACTGTCTGTTCTACTCATCGATTAAGGAACCAAAGTGACAGTTGGGTCATACGAGGGGAAAAGCGTATTTTGTGCTACACGTCAGGGGGGGAACACTGTGGTTGCTGTTTGTGTGTGTTTGAGCGAGTGCTTGAACCGTGGTGGTTGCGGTGCTGGTGAGAGGGGTTGTGCTGGCATGGGGCTGCAGTGTTTTGGCCAAATGGGCCCCCTCTGTGTTCCCTCTGCCCCGGAGCAGGAGCCAAGCCTTTCTGGGCAACGCTTCAAGAGCAATAAACTTCTCCAGCACTTCAGAAATGACATTTTGAAGGTATCAGCATGCTAATCCTGGGTGGGAGGGGTTGGCCTGAAGCTATGCCGTACGTGACCCTGGGAGCTGCCGCTATACCTCGTCTGTGCTGAAGGGATTTGTGTCAGGAGCTGGGCCTTAAAATATCACGCCCCTGATCTCAGCTTCACAAGGCAAGCCCCCCCTGAGCTGTCTGACTTGGATGACATGGTGTCTCTGCCCTACCCCCTCTCCTCACATCCTCTCTGTTTCTCCTGTACAGACAGGGATGTGTCAAACTGGCAGATCTTTGGACACGCGCCTTTATAGAGACCATTCAATGTCACCACTCATGCTCATATAATCATCACAATCACTACTCTTTAAAGGACAATACCGCAGCGCTAGTCTGAACGACATCATTGTTTACTCACAGCTTTGGTCAAAAGGCCCCCCTTGAAAACAACACGATGCATCTCCAGGGGTTTATTCTTTATTCAGGTCCAATATAAATATAGACATTGTTTTCATTAATTGCTTACGTTTTAGAGGTTGCAGTTGCATGTTTGTGTACATTTGCTCGAAAGTCATCAAAACTCTACCAAACTTACAGTACCTGAATAGAGTTGATGTTACCAGAAACTATCTTTGACCAGATTTGTCAAATCAATCCACACTTTAAAATGCTTAAAACCCTCTACAATACAGATTATGAATAACATAGGTAAAGAGATCACCTACCTTACGAAATATTTCAAGTCCCTGCAAGTGTTCAAGTTTCTTACCCTACTGAAACATTGACCACTTGCCCATAGTGAAAATAGCTGATCTACAAGCGCACAACGACTTGTGCCCCGCCCGTTGTATGTAGATCTGCTATTTTCACTACTTTTGTGTGACACTCTTGTGTGACGAAGTAAGGCTTTAATAAAACGTGGAGATACCAGGTTTCTGCCCGACAGTGACGATATATATAACAACAAAAAATGAAATGGATGCTTTCCAAGATTGAAAGGTTTAACAACGCATAAGGCTTTCCAGGTCTAACTGGGTAAAAGTGCACCGCTATAATTGTCTAATGCAAAACAAGGCTGTTAACTGTGTGGCCAATTTATGCAGGGATCAATGATTCATCTCTCCAACCGGCTGACATGGATGGCTAGTGCCTGGGGCCAAAGGTTTGACTTTTGGGATCACATTTTGTTAGATGAAACACTCCTCTTCGTCCATTTCATTCTGCAGCTCTCTCTCTCTCTCTCTTTCCCTCCCTCCCTGAGTCAAGTGAGGTGCAGACTATTACTGGGAGCCTGTTGTTCATTTACTCCCACAAGGGCGAAAGGCAGAGGTGAAGAAGCAGCTGTTGTTTGGCATGCTAAATGACATGCTCGCTGGTGCGCACACACACACACACACACACACACACACGCACACACGCACGCACGCACGCACGCACGCACGCACACACGCGCACGCACGCACAGCATGCCTAAACAGCCCTGTATGGGACTTGTCATGCAGAGAGGTGGGGGACTGCTCAACATCAATGTTAATCAGCCAGTTTCTGTTATAGCTGTAGGGCCTCTGTTTATTGTCACTCTCCTTCCCCCAGTGCTTTCGCCTAGATTTCCTCATTTGGTTTTCATTTGTTTGATTCTACCAAAATGAAGAGATTTGTGTTTTCACAGCTCACTTAGGAGGGGGGAAAAAAAGGGGGGGCGGGGGGGGCAGCGAGCGTGGTATGATGTGAACACTGAACACATAGCAACTGGGTCTTTCCAATTAAAAGCTATAGCCACTGGGTTCTTATACAGGATAATGTCACGCGGCTGATGTTCGTGCTGCTGTCTAATGTGCAAACGCTAGATATAATGCTATGGTGGATCTAGACTAGGAGTCCCTTGAGTCAGTGCTCTTAAAAGGAGAGAAGAGTATAGGCTATAGAGCGAGAGGGCTGTTAATGCACATCTAAAAACACACAATTACACATCCAGGGAAAATTCCTGAACAGCACGCCTGTTCAATTACAGAGGTCTCGCTTAAGACACCAAACTACAACACAATGGCAGACTTTCTGAACAATTAACTGTTACTTGGTAGCTAAAGTATCTTTGAATTGCACAGCAGAGTCAAACAAAGGCATCAATGTGGAGAGATGGTCTACTGTATGTCTCAGCACACACACACACACACACACACACACACACACACACACACACACACACACACACACACACACACACACACACACACACACACACACACACACACACACACACACACACACACACACACACACACACACAGATACCAAAAAGGCGACTGCAGTAAGTAGCACTTATTTTCCTATGCCACATCCTTTATCTTTCTTCCCATGTGTATTTTTGTGACAAAGATAATCCAGTTTGGGATACCTGGTGGCGCAGTCAGTTAGCACCACGTACCACATGCTCGCAAGGATCCAAGTTAAAATCTGACTCCCACAACATAATTATGTCTAGTATATCTCTGCTCTCTCTCTGCCCTCAAGTTTCCCGTCTCTCTACACTCTGCCATCTAAATAAAAAGCTACAAATAATCTCCAAAAAGATCTGCCTGCTTGGGAAATAAAAACAAAACAAAACACTGGCTTCAAAGCGAGGCAATGTACATTCTGGCAGCCCTATTGGTTTCTACAACATTAAGGATCAGAACAACCTGTGGGCTTAGCAATGTCTGCAGAGATAAGTGCTCCAATCCCTTATCTGCTATCCATTCCCTAAAACCACTGACTCACCACCACCCGCATCCCCACAGGGGCCACGCAGATTGGAGTCGATGAAAACAAAGCTCCATCCACCCAAACCACTACCTCTTTCCAGACAAAATAACAGCCTTGATAGAGAGTGGGTAGGGACGGGGGGAGGGGGGAATGATGAAGGGCTCTGAGAGGGAGCGGAGAGGGTGGTCACTCTATGGGAGGCAGACAACCACAACACTGGAGCTGGCTCGGAGCCATGTTTGTGTCACCAACACAAGTAGCCTTGTGTACCCATCACCCCGAAACAGCATTTACTCTCTCCCAGTTTGCTCGGAAACAGAGTCAAGGGGCGACAGCCCGGGCGCTAGAGGAGGTTTCGCGGTGAATCAGACACACAGCCCACAGGCTGAATAAAAGAAAGCGAGAGAAAGAAATCCTCAATAGCAGGGACTGTGCCATGGGAATGTAGAAGAGGCGGGGACCTTTCCTATTCAGTTACTCCAAGTGTATCGCCAAGCAAGCGGCCCAGTGGATGTGTGGGCGATTTGTACCCAGCATGCCTGCCGAGCGAGTAGAACATGAGCCCTCTTTGAAGATTAGGCGTTTGTGTTATTTGACATGCACGACGGAAAATGGGGGCAGTTATTCAGCCCCCAACAACAAACCCCGGGTACCGCGCGGTGACACATCTGAAAATTAAAAAACGCACTGGGGCAGTGTTTTCCATCAAAGGGAGGAGGAATGCTGGGAGCATCTAACCATTTCACTGGAGCCGACACCGTGGGAGTGGAGCCAGCAGCGGCGGTCCCGATCGGCCGAGTTGAAAGAAGAGCAGCTTGTGTGTTGTTGTAGTAGTAGAGCAGATATCTCTGTGTACGCCTGAGTGAAAAACAAATCAAGGCCACCTAAAGAACTATCTGCAGACTATTCTAGTGGGCAATATTAAGTAGGATGCAGGGCTGTGTAAATCCAAACCTGGTACCGCCAAAATCAATTCCTGGGAGTAGCTTGGGGCAAATCCAATTTTCTTTCGTCTAAACCTGACTTCACGAGACTGCACAAGCCTTGCTGATGGCCGGGGAAGAAAAATCACTACATTCTTGACACCTTTAACACAGCGATCTTTTATTTTTCTAAATAAAAAGATAGTTGAATAGAAAAACAGAACTCATTTTTATAAATGCTTACATTCACATGTGGGTCTGATGATATGCGAGAGACTCAATAAGTCACATAAACAGCACGCTGGGGTTAAAGCAGTCACTTACCGTCTTCGGTTTCTTGCCACACGATGCCTTCTAGGTTGACGCTGGTGCCGGGCTCACAGGGCCCCAGGCACTCGGGTTCCGTGGCCAGGGCCACGTCAGACGTGTTCACCGCCACCGAGCGCGTGCGCACCATTATTTGCTCACACGGTGAGGCAATCTCACTGTTGCCCACAGCAGCCAGGAGGTGGAGGGGGGGAGGAGCGGGTGTCGAGACCGGAGATTCCATCTGGGGGAGAAATAAGTGGGGTGGAGAGAGAGAGAGAAAGACATGAGCCACTTCAAAACCAACCACGTAAACACACGCTGTGAGCAGATGTTCGATATATAGAGAAGAGATGCCATTACGGGGGGGGGGGGGGGGGCGGACGGACTGAGTGCTGAGAGCACAGGAGACATTCTAGAACACCAGTGGCTGTTAAGAGTAAACCTTTTGCCTTTGCCTTGGTCAAACGGTGGTTCAGTAGTTTGCCAAGGCCGTGTAGGCTCATGTTGCCATCCTCAACCTTTCACTGAGACCTGATTAGTGGCCAATGGTGTAAAGTAACTAAGTAGATTTACTTGAGTACTGTAATTAAGTACAATGTTGAGGTAATTGTACTTTACTTGAATATTTCCAATTTCCAATACTTTTACTTCCACTCCACTACATCTCGGATCCAAATATTGTGCTTTTACTCCACTACAATTATTTGAAAACTTTAGTTAGGGTACTAGTTACTTTGCAGATATAAGTGAGTGACCATAGCCCTATTTTATACATGGGCTATTTGAAAATAGACGATGTGATGTGTTTTTCAAACATTTTGTACTTTTACTTTTGATACAGTTTAACTCACTCACTATCATTGACGAGATATAACAGGATTATTTTATAATATTTTAATTTAATAAAAAATTGTGATGGTGCGCATCTGCTCTAAAAGAAACGGATCCGGTTTGAACCGGAAACAGTAAGAAGGCGCGATAAAAAAAACGAATCTCTATTGGCTCCCATGTTACATTTAGCAGGAAAACACCAATTTCTCTATTTCCTGATCCTGCCTAGCGAACAACGCTAACTAGATAGCTTGTATCTCTGGAACGCTTTGATGGATTCACGTGCAGCCTTTTGTCATCGGCGCCTTGGAGCGCCGTGCATGTGGATCGATCGTGCACGATTTACTGGATCTTACTTGAGATGGATATGCTGTGACTACTTTTTTTTTTTTTTTTAAAGATTTGTTTTTGGGCTTTTATGCCTTTATTGGATAGTACAGTAGACTGACAGGAAACGGGGGGAGAGATGGGGAGAGACATGCGGCAAAGGTCGTCCGGATCGGGAATCGAACCGGCGACGCCGCCAGGCATCAAATGCCTATATGGTATGCGCTTAGACCAGTAGGCCACCGGGCGCCCTGCTGTGACTACCTTTAACACTTGGGCTGCCATTATTTTGGTAATTATTTGGCTGAGCCGTCATTCATTTAAGCTTCATGTATGGACGTCAGTTTGTTTACTTCGGTCGCGAAACTAAAATCCTAACCGCTGCTGGCCGTCGCGCCCCAGTGTCACCATGGAAAAAAGCGTTTCTCTGCGTTTTGGAAGTAGATTCCGAGATAAAGCCGTTTCTTTGCATCAGCAATGAATAGGAGCCTATGCAGATTACATGCTTCCTGGTGCTGGCGGCATCATGGGATATGTAGTTATTTCGCTCACCAGCGACCGCGGTGTCTGTTTAACTGGTAAACATGGTAACCAGTTAACGGGGCCGTGGCACAACCCCCCCGCCCCCTTATCACGCCAAGGTAAGACAAACTAAAAAGCGTGGTAGGGAACGACCAAAGTCGGAAAACAATCTTGGTAGTAAATTAGTTAAGTATATTTTGATGCCTATACTTTTGTACTTTTACTCAAGTACATTTTGAATTCCAGACTTTTACTGGTAACAGAGTATTTCTATATAATTGCAGTATTGATACTTTTACTAAAGTAAGACATGTTAGTACTTTTTCCACCTCTGGTGGAGAGAGACTGAACTGCCTTCAGCGTCTCTGAGGCATAAGAACCTGCAGTGTTACTGCAACCTTCCCTCTGCCTTCCCCACACACACACACACACACACACACACACACGCGCACGCACGCACGCACACACGCACACACACACGCACACACACACACAGAGCTTTCTGACACCACATCATCCCGTGGACTGATTACTCATTAATTCCCTCAATTAAGGAGTAACTTGTGGTGAGGAAGCGAGGCTGCCGAGGGCCAGTAATTGATTCCACCTGTTCTGAGGCACTGTGACAGCTATGAAGAGACAGTGGGCCTCCATGTGCTTAACGAAGAGAGAGGGAGAGAGAGAGAGAGAGAGAGAGAGAGAGAGAGAGAGAGAGAGAGAGAGAGAGAGCAGGAGGAAAAGAGTGTCAAAAGACACCGACTGTGATCTAAGGACCATGGTACACCAGACTTAGAGCTCGTTACTCAAGGCAACATTAAAGTGCTCCAAATCATTAGCAGTGAACCAGTGTTCATTTCGTCGACTAAAACTATAACGGAAAATGTCTGCTGACAGCCTTTTTTCACTGGCAAAAACTAAATAAAAATTAAGCTACAGCATAATGACAAAATCAAAGACTGTTGAGAATTTTGTCGACAAATAAAAACTACACTAAAATGTTAGGGAGCTAGTGGATCTGCTATTTTCAGAGTGCATTCTGCAACCAAGTGTAAAATCTGCCATTACGACGCCATCAAGGCCTGTCAAAATACATTTTTTGTTGACAAAATCAACTGTAGATTTAGGCTACGTCCACACGAAGACGATTCACTGAGTCGTTTTCAAAACGTTTCCCGCACACACAGAATCGTCTCAAGAAATGTGTGTCCACATGAGACCATTGAGAATGCAAAAAAAAAACAGTGTAGTATATGCCTGGCCTGTGAGTGGCGCTGTAAAGCTGCCACAAAGCAGCTAAAAGACATAAGAAGAGAGCAATGTTTTTTTACGAGCTTGCAAAGCTGGTCTACAGATCGTCAGCCACCTAGCCGCCACAGTAGGGTTGCAACGGTATGAGATTTTTAACACCGAAAATATAGTCTGTGTCAACACCGCGGTTATCGGTAACACCGTCTCAACCACCATTGCCTCTTGTGAGCACTCAGTAGCAGCCAATGCTACCTCAAGCTACAACAACAACAACCATCCGACCATATTAAAAATTCAGCTTTGTAAAAAAGCAACAACACTGTTAGTATTACAACAGCCCTGTGTTTTCCTGTTTGGCTAATCGTTGTTTTTCCGCCTACTGCGGGCTGTGACATTGTAAAGCCACAACTAGTCTCCAGGAACGTGCCCTGCGAGTGGGGACGAGACATCAAGCAGTCTGATGGGTTGTGCCTCGCCCCGTGGATGATCCGTTGATTCTGGATCTGTTCTCGACACTCCCACACAAGGAACAGCTCCCGGCCTCCCGCGATTGAGAACCGAATCCCATCGTTCATTTAAAAGAGCTGTTCAAAAGAGCGGAATCGTCGACAGCACCTTGGTAGACTACAATCTTATGATATTTAGTCGACTAAAACTAAATGAAAGTTCATTCAATAGACTCATTTAAAATTTGCAGTCAAAATTAACACTGCAGAGAACTTTAGGAGGAAACCCTACGCTGCAGGCCACCAAATACCACACATTCATTTTTCCCATAGAGATTTACAAAAATATTTCTATATCTATATAAAATATTTCTATATCTACCGTATTATTTTAGCCTAAAATCAAGCCATCCAGGCTCCTGGTGAATCATGAACATAAAACATTTGATTGTGAAATACAAATACAAAAGAAAATGAATAATAATAATACAAAAAGTCTGAGAAGCACAGAGGGACTCTAAATCGGCTTTGGTCATTCGTACCTTATTACTAATCCCTGTATGTTAGAAAATTACTCCCTCTTATTATTCTTTTATTGTTGAAGTTAAGATGAATCTCTTTACCCCTATCTGATTATGTCCTGTGTTTCACACAGCAGTGTGCGGCTACAATGATTACTGAATTTCCCTTGTGAGATCAGTTAAGAACTACCTTATAAATGGTAAATGGTGCATTTATATAGCGCTTTTATCCAAGGCGCTTTCCATAGATTGTGGATCGGGAACCCTTTGTGCCCTAATGACGGTTTCTCTACCCCTGAGCTATGCCGCCCCCGGCGGCGTACCTCATACACTATATTAATTCAAGTTCTAATTCGATTCACTGTTCAGAACACTGCAAGTCTATTGACCTCACATACATTATTTTACAACTGACAACAAACATTCATAAAGGTTTATTTCCTGTTGCAGTTTTTTCACATACAGTATATATACCGGTATATATATATATAGCAGGGAATAATTTGTCACAAATGCCTGTCTAACATTTGTACTGTTTTTATTGTATTTTTTGTTTTGTTTTTTGTTTATTGTTGTATGTAATGGTGTTTTTCTACGTACCTTGAGTCTGCAATAAAGACATTCATTCATTCTTGGACACAAGCTGTTCGCTAGCAACACATTATAGACATTACAGTCAGTAGTCACACCAGTAGACTGACAGGGTCAACTGGTGTGACAAAACACACAGAGTTTCCACATCATTTCCATTAGAGCAAACGGAGTGCCCTGAAGATCAAACATTTCCACTACAGTGACAGGTTAATGTGGGTTCAGAATCGTAATGTTATTGGAATAAGCCATTTTGTGGTTTATTGAAATATGCGAGGACAGTCCCATTTCTCATGCTAGTTCCGAGTAAGAACAAATTAATGTGGCAGGGAGCTGCAGTGAGCTGGGCCTTAATGACATTGTAATCACTCTGTGTCAGTTCCTGATGCATGATGTGGCCCAGCTGCAAGCCCGGCTGAGTGAATGAGACAGGACAGGTAATCACCCGAGCTGTCAACTCACTCTGCTCCTGGAACGTACTGTATGGGGGCGCAGCGGCAGCGCGGGGCCACAGACAAGACCACACAATGAACCCTACTTCAAAATGACAGCGAATACTGTGAAGGTGCAACACGCAACACCGCCTCTCCTCACTTCTCAATCCGTTTGTCTGTCTGTCTGCACTCTGCAGTAGACTGGTGGAAAAAGCACTCAAATGTTTTACCTAAGCAAAAGTACCAATACTCAGTTACAAGTAAAAGTCTGGAATTCATAATGTGCTTGAGTAAAAGTACGAAAGCATTGGTATCAAAATGTACTTGAAGTACCAAAAGTAAATGTTTGAAAATAACCGATCTACAAGCTCTACAACGCGTCGCGATGCGCTGTAGAGCTAGGCAAGTGCTATGGGCTAAGGTGGAGTCTGAAGAGTCTTCAGATTACAGTGGAAGATTGGACTGGGAGTGAGTCTGCAGTTCTAACTGCAATGGGGAGTTCATTCCACAGTTTGGGGGGCCAGAAGGGTCTGGAATGTTTGACCCGGCAACTACTGGCGATAGCAGCTAAGAGTCGCTGGCTGAGACCCGCTGTTCACCCGCTGTCAAAACGCACCGTTAGGTTCCATTTGTATGGACAGTTACAGAGACATAAGGGCATGTCCATTTGGTTACCAAAAATGAATCAATCATTTGGCTGGGGACCCCCTGAAACCCACCTCAAGGACCTAGGGGTCCCTGTGGGAGGTTTCAAGGGGTCCACTGTTTGAGACCACTGTCTGAGAACTGGCTTGAGAACCACCGTTTTAGAAAACACCTTTGAAAGTTGCTGGCCGGGCATGAAAGCAAACATTATTATTATGTGTCTAATAACTGCAATGGCTAATTAGGTGAAGTAAATATGGAATGAAGATCCACTTTGGTGATGGAAAAAGCATAAGTGAAAGGAAGTCTTATGAACACAACGTGATGCATTTTGAAATGTATTTCAAATCCAACAGAAAGCTAACCATGGTGCCAAAAAGGACAGAATTAACTAGGTTGAGTTCACAGACACCCCAAACTTCTCATGAGCCCTCAGTGGGGGGATAAATCTTCTGTTAAACAAAACTCAAGTCTCTATCCTTCTAAGACGATGAATGCAAAGCATGTCCCAGTGGAGCTGCAGACTGTGTTATATGTTAATTTATCTGAAGCAAAGTATTCCTCGCAACTTTCTGAGCCTTGGGGAACAGAGTGAGTTTAAACTTGTCTGAGACTCTGATTCATCAACACTCTTAACACAGTCTCTGATACTGAGCCAGCATGAAAAGATGCCTAGAGAAGGAAGCTAACATTTTCACGGTTGAACAAACAAATGTCACTTAAGATAGATGATAGATGTACTGTATAGTACAGTACAATATGATACAGGGAAGTCAGACAAATATTTAAAGGAGCTATAGTCAACTTTTTCATTGTAGGGCTGACACTTTGTTTACATCCTAGTCTATAGACTAGGATGTAAACAAAGTGTCGGTCTGACAATGGCCAAAATGAATATTTTATCATCATTTTACGCTTTTTGTGGTCATTTTTGAATAGAAACACATATATGAAGCTTATTTTTTTATAAAATATTTTCGAAACATTATTTTTATTTTAGCATCCGTTTTTCAAGAAAAAGTTGACTATAGCTCCTTTAACCATCTAAATCAGTGAAATCCGATACAAAATAAGAACAATTCACCAAGTTTGTCTACTTCAAGCTCTATTGATGGGGGGAGTCTGGGAGAGGAAAAAAAATCAAACCTCGGTTCGAAGTGGAGCGGTGAATCTGTGTGTGTGTGTGTGTGTGTGTGTGTGTGTGTGTGTGTGTGTGTGTGTGTGTGTGTGTTTGTGCCTGCACAACAGCGCCCCTCCTTTAACTTGTGTGGCCACTCAAGGTATTGCCAGGCTACAGACATACCCAGCCAGCCAGCCAGCCAGCCAGCCACATAGCCAGCCAGCCACAGACATACCTGTCTATTGGGAGCGCTTTCACCGCTCCAAAAAACACTTTCACTCTATGGCAGCAGCATGTAAACACAATGAAATGCCTCATGTCCCTCCAGGGGCTTCCAGAAACCACATATGACATAACTACCCAACTTGTCAGATTAAACATGGCTCTACCCAACACTCTCAACCCCAGCCAAATTCCACCATTCTTTCAAACTCTCCACTGAACCACAATGATTGAGTGTCACGCAAACATTCTCTTAAGACACCACCCCCCCCCCCCCCCCCCCCCCACACCAAAGTTTCTGTTTGACAAAGCCACATTGGCGAGAATGATGTTTAACTGGCTGTAAAGAAAATAAAAAATGAATCGATGAATCTGGGACTGAGCATACATGTTGCTGAAAGAGAGGGAAAACAGCGTGCATTTCCAACCATTTTCTCCCGACGGAGGGACGTGAGCTGCACTTTTTGCCGGACACATTATCCCTGGCTTTAACTTGTTTATTAGAATTGGGATTAAGAAACTGAGCACATAGCTTGGGCAAGGATTATGATGGGATTACACTATAGTCAGTATAGTGTCATACCGAGACACCTGCCATGGCTGTACTTGTTAGAGAGGAGTGTGGCCATAATAAACTTACGTTGTGAATGGGAGTAGAGTGGACCAATTAATTTTATGAGCCATCTTTCAATACCAGACCACAGACCACAGTCAGCAAATGCTGCAGGCTTAACATCATCACTGCAAGCTTCTAACAAATGCTCTTATTTAGAGCTTCAATGTGTGCGATTGTTTTTCCTTCAGTACATCATTGTATGGATATTGTCTTTTTCTGATGGTAAAACCTGACTTGACTAAAACCGACCAATATCGGTTTGGGTGATTACTAAGAGCTCACAGTGGCAAGCGCACTGCAATGCGTCGTTAAAAAAAATAAAAAATAAAAATAGTATCAAACTCTGAACAATGGTAATCATGGTGTATTATCAAAACGTGTGTTTTGTAGCAAACACAAAATTAACCTTGGTTGTTGGGCAAACAAGTCCACTGATTTCCTCAAATGTCTAATAATTAATAACTGAACAGCCGCCATTAGATAATCCATTCCATCACAGAAACTTAAATGGCCATGTGTATCAGTAATCAACTCTCAAATTATTTGTAATAAATACTTTGTCCTCGCAAAGGATCGGCTTGAAATTGTAAAACGATTTCAGTGTTGTTCCATTTAGACAACAATGATGTAAAAAACAATCTGAACCTGGTAACATGGATGCCCTGACTTGTGTAAACTGATCCCAGTTGCTATGCAGTCTTTTTAAGCACAGAGAAGTCCCCCAGATACACTTTCAGCCTGGTAGAAATATGGGGAAATTCAACACCATCTCTAACACACCAAAGAAAGAAAACACAATCTGTCTTGAAGGGAAGAAATGTGAATTATTTCTGAGCAAAGAAGGCAAGTAGAACGGAATCTCTCCCGTAGTGCTATAAATTAGCTGAGGTGTCTGTTGTGTTCTTCAATTACGTTATGCAATTATAAGAAAATAATTTACCCCAGGGACAGCCTTCGTTGGCTGATCACTGGGCTCTAAAGCAATGTTTTTCAGGCCCCCTTAGTTGATAGAGAGATGAAACAGGGACCCCCACAACATATTGTATAACATTTTGTTGCAGGTTAAACCATTTAATAGATTTCATAGATAGCTTCATAGACTTGTTTGACAGTTCTATCATTAATCACTTCTCTCAATACTTAGTAAACTTGATCATTAGCTCTGTACTTGTGTGCTTGTAGATCTGCTATGTTCATCTCAAGTTCTCCGCAGAATAGCTATGTTGGGGTTAAAGTAAAAAAAAGAAATATGATGCTATCACACAAAGATTTCCACAGCTGGATTTGTACATGGCCATCGGTGGTAGAGAGGCGTCACTCAGCCAGCTAAGTCAGCGTACCCTGTCGATAACTGTGGGGGGTTTGGGGGCAGGGAGGGGGTAGAGTTCTCTGGTTGGTATCACACAATTTAACTGTTATCAGCAGTATTTGAAAGCAGTGAATGAAGACCTCTCACTGTCTCATGGTGGATGGTGTAAAAATAAAATTAAATAGTCATCCATTTTCTGGAAATGATTTCCACTGCAGTGTGGTTTGCATCTGCGAACTGTCAGCTATGGGTTCAGAGTAAAGCGTTTTGTTTATCTTAACTCTTTGCGTGCCAGCGCCCTCTAGGGGCCAAAGAATGCCAGCGCATCTCTCATAGGCGAGCGCTTTAGCTTCCAGGACTTCAGCTTCCAGGACCTGACGTGCTCACGTTGATGCACTGCATGGAAATGTCCCGGATGAAGATGCTAACAGAATGGCTATTCCCATTTTGTCATCTAAAAGATCATTTTTGGGCGATTTCGCCGTAAATAAACCTCGCGCCGCTTTCCTAAAACACAAAAAAGAGATATAAGCCTTTAAAGATGTGGTCCTTCATTGGATTAGGCGGAGATTGGCGATTGCGTTCGCAAATTACGGCCGGCCGGGACGTTGTTAGCTTTCGGCTAGTAGCTACAAAAATCAAGCCAGGCTTCAGAAGGCCTCTTATCATTTTATTCATTTAATTAAATAAAGCCGAACTACTTCGGGATCGGCACACTCGTGTACTCATCGGAAGCGGCGCCGAACATCGGGTGAACATTGGGGAGCTCAAAAATGTATTTTAAACCATTTTTAATGGAATATATCGTCGGACAGAGTAGAATGGCTAACTGGCTAGCGGCTAGCGAGCCAGGACCACCCACGACTCTACAAGCAGCTCGGGGTAAGTGAATTAATAAAAAAAAGATTGTATTGGATTGAAATAAAGCCGAACTAGTTCGGGATCGGCACCAGATGAGTTAAAAGACAAGGCCTTAACCCTGCAAGGCCCGAATTAATGAAAATAAAATTAAACTTACCAGGTTTATGCAATACAAAGTGATCATTTTCCTGTTAATGTGCTGTTTGTTTTGGTGTTAATATTATAGATGTTGTGGCAGCCAGCCACATTGGGCCATATGTTGTGGATAAATCCAAAACACACATCGAAATATAACGCTTTGAACATATTCATGTGTTAAATTCAGGCTGAGAACTGCAGATGGTCGCTTTGAAAAACAGGACGATTGTGCACCACTTCTATAGTCTTTCAGGAGCTTACAGTTAAATACTATATTTTTGACAGGCAGCCCTTCGGTTGTCTTTTACACTTCATGGTGTGAACAGTGTGCACACAGTTCTGACCTGACTGATCTCCAGATGTTTGTAATTGTCAAGAAAAACAACACTTTGTTGTGTGGAGACCTTAACCCATTAAGAACTGAGGCCAATTCTACAAAATGCCTTCTAAATCGGTTTTCACAGTTTTCACATTTTTCAGGATTTCTAAAAAAATTCCAAAATCTATTATTTTTTAACTCATTAAAAACATTGCATATCTCCTTGTATGGTCCGCTCCGTCCGTGACGTCATCTCCATACATGGAATTCCGTGCTCGTTCTGTGCTCCTACACACAAAGCCAGACGTAGGAGCGGTTAGAACCTTATCATAGATTACCGTATTTTCCGGACTATAAGGCGCACTTAACTCATTTGCTGCCAAAAACGAGGAACCCGAGAATTTCGCGATGTACCTCCCTGCCATGCCCGAGGAACCCGAGAATTTTGAAAAAAAAAAAAAAAAAAAAAATCAAAAACATTTTTTTTCAAAAAAAAATTTTTGACCCCAAAAACGATAGTAGGCATGATAGCGATCGCGAAATCGCATGTTTAACCCCCATAGCAACCCCATCTTTCAAGCATGGCAGCCATTTTTGTTTACATTATAGGAAAACATAGTGGCTGAACGGATTTCATGAATGCCTGAACGGATTTCCATTCTGATTTTTTTGTTTGAAAGCTGTGAGCAATGTGGACACACGTGGTGCATGATCTAGGCATGGGTGTGCATTATCCGTGCACTACTGATTACATGGAAGTCTATGGAGACTCATGGCAGGATTGGAGTACGAAGGTATTGTTAAATGGCAGCAAGTGAGTTAAAAACCTTTAATTTTCTCAAAAAACTACAGTGCGCCTTATAGTCCAGGGCGCCTTATATATGGATCATTCATTGACATTGACATTCCCTTTAGCACAGCTCCATCTGTTGGATGCATAACGCAACGGTAGCGTCTATTATGTGCGCCTTATACTCCGGTGCGCCTTATATATGAAAACAGTTCGAAAATAGACCATTCATTGACAGTGCGCCTTATAGTCCGGTGCGCCTTATAGTCCGGAGAATACGGTATTCAGCATCGCTTACTCGTGATGATCCACTCCAAAAATAGCCGCTTCCGCATCAAGCTTGCGCCCAGCACCTTTGCCCATACACATTCATTATGGCTATTCTTCCTTTTTTGAGCGGTGCTAACTGCTCCTACATCTGGCTTTGTGTGTATGTATGAGTGTCCATATGAGCATGGAACTCCATGTATGGCGATAACTGACGTCGCGGACAGAACGGCCCACACATGGAGACATGCATGAAGATAACTCGCCAAACTCGCCCAACAGCATTTAATGAGTTAATAGCCGCGCTAAAATCTAAAATGACAGATGCTTTCCCTGTGTTGCTTGGAACCTTGGCGAGCACCGTTGACAACCAGCAAAGCAACATTAGAGAAGAGACCACAATGTTGGACTGCAATGGATTTCTAACAACTTTTTGAAATGGCCCAGAAAACAAATATACTGTATATACTGTACAGGCACAAAAGCCTGTCCTTGAGATATCGTTTTGTTAAGTACTGTAAGTCTTATGCTTAAAAGACACACAGATAAAAGCCTCACAGTAGTATACTGATGGACAGAAATGTTCACAACAATATGACCATCAAGCATTGGATTCAGAATCACGAAAAACCTAGTTTGACCCCTCACATGCTACTTTAAGCATATTAATGTTCTGTATTATTTTACTGTATAGTAAAGTCTATGAGACCCCAACTTTGATTGGCTCCCACAAGTTTTCCAAGACTAATCTGCGATGTCCCTATAGCCAAAAAAGTTCCATAAGGCATGTTCTAACTGTGCCAAATTTCATGCTTTTAAGTGCACAATTTCATCAACATACTGTACTGCCCAAAACGCCCGGACTACAGGGGAGAACAGGAAGGAAACAGGACCAGAAGCATGTTAACAACATGCGTTAGGAACTGTGTGTGTTAGCATGTTCCTAGGCTATTTAAAAGCCTATTGTAGAACACCAGCTTGGCAAAAAGCCCTCTAGGTTCCTAGGCAACTCTTTCAGTTTCAGTAGCTAATTGCAGGCTTTCAGGAAAACATAAACCACACATACATAATACAGAGAGGAAACAAAGCAGTGATACAGCCAGTCACCCATGACCTGTTGTGTGTTTGAAGGCATAGAGAGAAAGACAAGCCAAGCAATAATAATACAATAAAAAAGAAACACCTTTTACCATATAAGATAACATACCAGAAGATTTGGAATGTACAAAGTTCAAAACATTTTTGCGGTTTAACTTTTTTTTTGTTATCAATTATTTTTATTTTCCATAACATGAAATTAGAGACATACATATGAATAGAACAAGAAAAAGTAAAACATTAATCAAAAGAAAAATGCAATTAACAGACAAACAACACAAACAATAGCAAAACAAGAAAAGGAAAAGAAAACCCACCCACCCCCTTTCCCCGGACCAACACGGAATGTACAATAGTGCATGCCTGTGCTAGGCTGTTACCACTATATAGTGATTTCTTGAATCATAGCCTTAAGCTTATCTGCAATGTCCGACCACATATTAATGTTTTCTTCTTTTGCTCCGTGTAACCTTGCTATCGACTGCTCTAAATATACTATATCTAGAAAGGTTAAGGCCCACTGGCGAAACGTTAACGTATGAGGAGGTTTCCACCGCGTAGCTACCATCTTCTTCGCCGCCGTTAATCCAGCAAAGAAGATGCGCTTGCGTATATTGTTTATTTTGCGGTTTAACTTAACATAACCCGGTAATAACCAGCACCAATGATTTGGCCTGTGTATACTATACTGTATATTATATTAACATATTTAGGGATCTAAAGATGATTCTTCTCCATTTAAAACTATGACGAAAAATGTTTGTCGACTACCTTTTTTCACTGACGAAAACTACATAAAAACTAAGCTATGATGACTGCAACTCAGACAAAATATATTAACAATTTCGTCAACAAATGGCTGCACGCAGGTGTCACATAATAATAGTGTCACATATGTCGAAAATAGCAGATCTACAAGCTCATTTGTGAGCTTGTAGATCTGCTATTTTCGGCATGCAGCCGAGTATAAATAAGGTATTACGACGCCATCATGGCATTTTAGTCCCTAAATTAACTGCAGATTTAGTCAACTAAAATACTTTTATGTTTAGTCAACTAAAATTAGACTGTAAGTTGTTAACCAGTCTAAGGAAGGGATCCCAGGTTTTCTCAAACTAAATGTAATTTCACTGAATGGTACCTCAAGTGCCTTCATAGCTTGTTGCTTATATTATTGCCTTTTTATTTGTCTCGTTTTGTTTTTTGCCCTATTGCTATACTGGCTGTCATCTTTGGCATTTATATGACTGTCTTTTTTTTTTGTTTTGTTTTCTCTATTTGTGATTGGTTCGCATAATATATGAACAAGTCTTGGTTTACTGTATGCCCTGAATTTCAAATAAACAAAACTGTGAAAGAAAAAAAAAAAAAAAAAAAAAAAAAAAGACTAACACTAAAATATTTCAGATGACTGAAAACTATATGCATTATATTCAAAAGACTATGAAACATTCCACAGACCCCTCCTATTGGGTCTTTGCCAATCAAATACAATGTTTTATTTAATGGAATGTTAACCCAGTCTTAAACTTTGAATTCTTTGCATTTTCATGAGAAGATACCTTCCTTCTCCTCCATCACAATATTACTGCCATCACATTCTTCCATATTATGGTGTTTGCCTGCTTTCTGTTCCACTGCAAATGCTGGCATTTACATTGGCTAAGCGGTAAAACATTCCACGAAGCTCGGACAATATCGGTTAAGCTGAAGGGTCAGGTTGGCCAATCAGGGACTTAAACTGGCTAGGTGGCTTGTCTCGTACATTCAAGTATATACAAACCCCCAGACATACAGAGAATCTTGTTACGGGCATCCCCATTACTATTTAACATGTACAATGTGTTCAGAAACAAATCATGGGATTCCTTTTACAGGGTCTTTAAGCTTATATCTCAGTTCTGAGACATGTAAAACAGGGTAGGTAAGAGTATCTCAGCCACACCAACTCAAAACGGCCAAAGACGGATTCTGTTCGGCGGTTCCCGACATTCGGTCGTGTTGGAAGTCACCATTATTACAGAAATATATACTGCATGCTATGCTGAACGTAATCCACTTAGTGTCATCTTTTCAAAATGCATATTTACCGTACAGTTTGTGTTTGTATGCTTATTTCGCAATACCTATTGCGCAATCCTCTGTAGAGTGAGTTTGTCATCATGGTCACAAGAGTATCGGGTTTCAAGAGGGAAGGGGGGGGTTAGAGAGAGAGAGAGAGGAGAGAGAGAAGAGAGAGAGAGAGAAAGAGAGAGAGAGAGAGAGAGAGAGAGAGAGAGAGAGAGAGAGAGGTACAGTAAGATACAGTAGATTACAGTACAGTAAGATACAGTACAGCAAGGTACAGCATAGTACAGTACAATACGGTACAGCAAGGTACAGTAGAGTACAGCAAAGTACAGTACAATACGGTACAGCAAGGTACAGTAGAGTACAGCAAAGTACAGTACAATACGGTACAGTCAGGTACAGTAGAGTAAGATACAGTAGATTACAGTACAGTAAGATACAGTACAGCAAGGTACAGCATAGTACAGTACAATACGGTACAGCAAGGTACAGTAGAGTACAGCAAAGTACAGTACAATACGGTACAGCAAGGTACAGTAGAGTACAGCAAAGTACAGTACAATACGGTACAGTCAGGTACAGTAGAGTAAAGCAAAGTACAGTAAGGTAAGGTAAAGTAGAGTACAGTACAATACGGTACAGTAAGATACAGTAGATTACAGTACAGTAAGATACAGTACAGCAAGGTACAGCATAGTACAGTACAATACGGTACAGCAAGGTACAGTAGAGTACAGCAAAGTACAGTACAATACGGTACAGCAAGGTACAGTAGAGTACAGCAAAGTACAGTACAATACGGTACAGTCAGGTACAGTAGAGTAAAGCAAAGTACAGTAAGGTAAAGTAGAGTACAGTGCAATACGGTACAGTACAGTACAGTACAGTACAGTACAGCAAAGTACAGTACAGTACAATACGGTACAGTCAGGTACAGTAGAGTAAAGCAAAGTACAGTAAGGTAAAGTAGAGTACAGTGCAATACGGTACAGTACAGTACAGTACAGTACAGTACAGCAAAGTACAGTACAGTACAATACGGTACAGTCAGGTACAGTAGTGTACAGCAAAGTACAGTAAGGTAAAGTAGAGTACAGTAGAGTACAGCAAAGTACAGTAAGGTAAAGTAGAGTACAGTAGAGTACAGCAAAGTACAGTAAGGTAAAGTAGAGCACAGTAGAGTACAGGACAGTAAGGTAAAGTAGAGTACAGTAGAGTACATTAAAGTACAGTACAGTAAGGTAAAGTAGAGTACAGTAGAGTACATTAAAGTACAGTAAGGTAAAGTAAGGTACAGTATAGTACATTAAAGTACAGGACAGTAAGGTAAAGTAGAGTACAGTAGAGTACATTAAAGTACATTAATGTACAAAGTACAATACAGTAAGGTACAGTAGAGTACAGTACAGTAAGGTACAGTAGAGTACATTAAAGTACAGTACAGTAAGGTACAGTAGAGTACATTAAAGTACAGTACAGTAAGGTACAGTAGAGTACATTAAAGTACAGTACAGTAAGGTACAGTAGAGTACAGTAGAGTACAGTAAAGTACAGTACAGTAGAGTACAGTAAAGTACAGTACAGTAAGTGGATGGATGGATGTGGATGGATGCATGGATGGATGGATGGATGGATGGATGGATGGATGGATGTGGATGGATGGATCGATGGATGGATGGATGGATCGATGCATGGATGTGGATGGATGGATGGATGGATGGATGCATGGATGGATGGATGGATGGATGCGAATGGATGGATGTGGATGGATGGATGTGGATGGGTGGATGGATGTGGATGGATGGATGGATGGATGTGGATGGATGGATGTGGATGGATGGATGGATGGATGGACAGACAGACAGACAGACAGATGGATGGATGGATGTGGATGGATGGATGGATGTGGATGGATGGATGCATGGATGGATGTGGATGGATGTGGATGGATGTGGATGGGTGGATGTGGATGGATGGATGCATGGATGGATGGATGTGGATGGATGGATGGATGGATGGATGTGGTTGGATGCATGGATGGATGGATGGATGGATGTGGATGGATGGATGGATGGATGTGGATGGATGGATGGATGGATGGATGTGGATGGATGGATGTGTGGATGGATGGATGGATGGATGGATGGATGGATGGATGTGGATTGATGGATGTGGATGGATGGATGGATGTGTGGATGGATGGATGGATGTGGATGGATGGATGTGGATGGATGGATGGATGGATGTGGGTGGATCACTGCTGCAACGTAGCTGTGAGCGCCTGCGAAGCAGGCGCGATCTCTAGATGTGAGCGGCCCGAAGGGCCGCGAACCTCTAGTTATTACAATAGAAATGGGACAAAGTAGGCCAATAGCATTGGCCTGAAGTGGGTAAAGGCTACATCACAAGTCAGGATGGAATATCAATCTGCGTTGCCTATGGATTGCTGGAAGGAATGAGATCCTTTCCAAGACTCACAGAAACCACTGCTGGAGTTCCCCTAAACAGTTGGCCAATTTCAAAGTTGAGAATCGACATACTCCTGCCAGACAAATATATTCACAGCCATAACAGACATCAATGTGCTGTGGGAGACTAACCAGCAGATGAGCAGAATATGAGACCAAAATGATCCCCTAATGTGGTTTAACTCTTATCTATAAATATAGTATGTCTCAGCAACAGGACACCACACACTGGAAGGGAAAATATATATTTCTTCCTTTAAGGTTTTCTTACAAACTCCCATTCATAAAGGTTGATTTCACTTAGTTCAAGGTTTTGAATGGCTAGCTGGTTTGTGCACAGTTGGCAACTGTACACCCTTCTCACATGCACTGCTATTCTTAAGCCATGTTTTCACTAAGATACCAGTATATTGCCAGCTAAATTCTTTAGGATTTTAACGATTCTGGTTCCTTAACAGTTCCCTTTAACCATTGCTATAGGGGGGTTCCAAATGGACTCTCATAGGTCTGTACCTCTTCTCACAGTGTACAAATGGAACCAAACACTGGCTCCACCGGTTGTCTGTCTGTCTGTCACGTAACGTCACACTTTTGGCCCTACTCTTATCTCCGGCACCGTTTGCACACACACTCTTTGGACGGCAAATCACAACCTCCGCCCCTGATTTCTCACATGGCCCTCTTCTAGCATGATGGTGATCAGGCCGATTTTTGCAAAATACATTTTTGGACACTGCTCCTACAGATTTTGGCTTAAAATCACGCAAAGCGGTACACAGTATCTCAAAAGTCATGTCATCAACATGGATTTGTCCCATTTCCCATATTCCCTCCTGATTGCCTTCTGAAGATTGTGTATGCGACGTGACGGTCGCTTATCTCCCGATTAGTGAGTCTTACTGGCTGTAATTGTACTAGAGGTTTGCGGGCGCTGGTTCCATTCCATAGAGTTCATTCTAGATCCCAACCCTAAACACAACGTGTCATGCCGGCATAGGCACTGGGAGAGTCGTTCTCACATGCCCTCCTAATTGGTAGAGTGCCAACTGTGTAAATATGTAATAGTTCACACATAAGATGAAAACAGCTGTAGAGTACTGTAATTATCACGTGAGAGGTGTCTAAAGGCACGCAAGACAAGGCATTTTTTGGCATTAAGAGATTCGATACGTTTTATACACACAGATTTACAAATAATATAAAAGACCCCAAAAGTACTCAATTGTTTTAATTGAGTAAAAGTATCAACACTGCAATGTAGAAGTACTCTGTTACAAGTAAAAGTCCAGAATTCAAAATATACTTGAGTAAAAGTATGAAAGTATTGGCATCAACATTTACTTAACCCATTTAGACCTGAGGCCGATTCTGAAAACGCCTTCTAAAACCTAACCTAAGGTTTCTGAAAACCTTCCATTTCTTATTCCAAAAATGTAAAATAAATTATGTTGCTATATGTATAGCAAATACTGATGTGACACAGACGTAGCAGCCGGCCTTAAGGGTAATACAACGTATAGGTAGCAGCAGGTCTAAATGAGTACCAAAAGTAAAAGTATAAATTGTTTGAAAATAGCAGAGCTCACAACGTGCCACAACGTGACACATTGTGAGCTTGTAGATCGGCTATTTTCAAATAGCCTAGGTGTAAAATAGCAAATAGTGGTTTATGTATGTTTTATAAAAGTAACTATACGTACGTAAGTACAGCACTTGAGTAAATGTACTTAGTTACTTTACACCACTGCCATTCACTAGCAGCTGTGAGTGTGAATGGCTCCAACTTCAACCAAAACATCGCTACCAATGTCTCCATCTTTCCTCAACCCTAGTATTGCGCACGCACGCACGCACGCACCCACGACACACACGACACACACACACACACACACACACACACACACACACACACACACACACACACACACACACACACACACACACACACACACACACACACCACATTGAAACAGAATTTTTATAATGGTAAAACAAAATGTGTGCATTTATAGCACCTCTATCCAAGCCGCTTTACTGAGATTGTGCATTAGGCCTACACACACACTGATGGCTGAGACCATCAGTTAAATGTTTACACTGTAGGCTATGGAGTTGTGGCCTATAGGCCAATGCAAAGTTAACTTTTCCTTTATTTGTTTACAAAAGGTTTCAGGTTTTAAACTATTTCACTTTTGACAATGATTAAATGTTCTGCATTTTTCAGCATGTTTTAAACAAGTGACTGAAGTGAATATTTTAATTCATATCAAGGAGTTGGTCTGGACCTCCATTTCATTACATTGTCTCTGCCAATGGAAATGTTTTATTGCTTGGTAGAGAGCCTGTTGGTAGAGCGAGAGAACTATTAGGCCTAATCAGAAAAGTCACTCCTAATCTAGGCTAATTTTTCTAATTGTGTTAACTTAAGCTATTCTGAGATGGTTAATTATCAATTTGCTGGGGACCCCCTGGAGCCCCCTCAATAGCCCTTGGTGGTCCCCGGAACTCATGTTGAGAACCACTGACTTAGGCTACAGCTGACAATGATCTGAATGATGTAATGATAATGAACCACAGCTGACACTGATGTAATGAACCATCTTGATGTGGAGTGGACACGATGTGAAACCCCACTCAAAGGTGAGAATTATGGTAATTTCAGACAATGATGACATTAACATGATAACTGTAGGCTATTTGACAATAGATATGGTAATTTCCCCATGCATCAATAAGTGTTAGATGACCTAGTGGCTTATTAGGAGGTTGTATCCAACCATGCAGCATAGACAGCGTCGCTAGGAGACGCAACGCACCGTATGTCCTTCCTGGATGCGCTTCTTGCCCCGACAGAATTGTGATGAGGAAGTCGGCGCGAGGTCGCGTTATTTGCCGATTGCGCTAGTTTTGTTTCACCAAAATTGAAAAGACAAGTGTATCTTGTTCACAAAAAAGTATGGTTGTTTAAGATGAATTAATCTCGGTGCAGGGAGGGAATTAGAAAAAGGTGCGGTGTTGGACACGGTTCTCCCCTACTTGGCATTCCATTATCATCAATCACTAAACCCCAGCATCCCTATTCTAAGGGGATATTCACCAAAAGTAGCAGATCTACAAGCTCACTACAAGACGCTACAAGAGCTTGTACAGTGCAAGTGCTTCCTTCCAGAACTTAAACAGGTGTTTCGTTTGAAACGATTGTTTTACAAAGCAAGCATGAGGCATTAGAGTGTCTAAAGTGGTTTAACTGGAGTAATAGGCTATTGATAAATTCTAAATATTATCCAAGTATTCTGAGGCACCTGGACTGGTGTTATTAGTTCACTATGAGAAACCCAGCTGTTATGTTATGATGTAGAGACAATGTGATGGCTTGTTGGACGAGATGTGTGGAACACAAGGTCAGCCAGACTTGCTGGATTTCAGCCGGATTTGGGCCAAACCTGTCTGCTATGTGGGTTCTCTGCTCCGTTGTTGCATGCATTCGGTGGTCACTGTTAGCGTGTTGGTGCAGGGGTCTGGGGAGCACTGTATAAAGGACATAGGCTATGTGCTCGTGTACAAGGTAGAGCCGCTCCTGTTCTGGGAGCGTGTGTGTCTGGGGCTTGCGCTGTACATATGTGCCGTTTCAACTCTTCAGTGTTGTGATTGTGGTTGTCTGCTGCAAAAATCTCAGCTGTTTTGTCTGTCTCGTACTACTACTAGCCCTGCTGCTAGCAGAATCCATGGCTGCATCTGCACTGACTTACGTGATTAATTTTTTGAATACACATGATTTTCAAAAAATACACATGATTATTTGCAAAAAATAATCATGTAACAAAAATCATGTTTTTTGAATTTTTTTGAATCATGTCCTTTTTAGATTACATTTCTGAATCATGTCTATAATCATGTATCACTGTAATTCGCTCCAGCTCACCAGGTCGGGCTAATAATCACCAGTGTTGAATTTGTATATAAAGACAATGATTTCCTGTTTCCGGTTTATACTGAAGAAGACCGTAACAGGTCAAAACGTCTATATTTTTGCTGCTTGTTAATAAAAAGTAAAGTTTGGAACGACCAGAAAGTGAGTGCGAGCTACCTTTTTTGTTCCATATATGGATTCTGTCATCTGACATCATACATACAATCCCTTTTATGCCCTGCTCTGAGTATCTGACATCACTGTGAGGTCTCCTGTGATGTCACAGTGATGTGTCAGGGGAACCACGGTGTCAGGCGTTATAGACAGAGATACGGTCACGCTGTGACGGTTCACATACTAAACTGGGGACTGTCCCATAGGTCGAACTCCCGTTGGGTCGAACAGCGTCGGCAGGTTAGATAATCACCCGCGTCACGGTTACTGAGGTTAAGTTTAGGGTTAGAGTTAGGCATAGTTTTACTGAGGTTAGGATTAGGGTTTGGGTTAGAGTTTGGTGGTCGATCTAAAGGGTGTTCGACCTAATGACATGTTACCACTAAACTGCGACCTACAGTCGCAATAATTTCTCCACTGTTTGACTAAAATATGCTCTAAATCAGTTTTGTATTTATTTAAGCATTGCCTCTGCCCAGGGTTCCTTGAGGGGGTTCCCTGAGAGTGTGCAAATGGAAACAAAACGGACCCTTATGGGTTCACTTGGTTTCATTTGTACACTCTCAGAGTTATGGGGGTCATTGAAATTATTTAAACTAAGTATGCCTCTTCACTTCTGTATGAATATTAAGCCTTGCTCATTTTAGAACAAGAATTAATTGATATCAAAATATAATTGTGACAGACTCGAGCCTAGCACCGCTAGAAGCAGCTCGCCAGCACGGGCCGCCCCCATGGCCGAATAAAGCCCTTTGCACACAGGACAGTTGCGTTTCTTCCGTGTACTGTATATAACGCATTGGATTTGGTGTGCAATGCTGTGCGGAATCGGTGCTGCGGATCCCAAAAGGAGTCATAAAAGGAGTGATGAGTTTTTTACCGAATGCGACAAGACGCACAAATCGAACTGGGTTCGATCGAGAAAAAAACGCACAGCCGCAGCCCCTCGTCGCACCGCTAATTCGGATCCGGTGTGCATGAGGTCGTAGAGAATCACTGTTTTCTTAAAAAAAAAAAAAATTGTCCGTTTTATCCGTGCGGATAAACGCGCCTTTGTGCAAAGGGCTTAATACGTATTAATGATACACGTTCCGGGGTTCAGGGTGCAAATCCGCCTCTCATGAGTGTTTCCAAACAAACCGTTGAGCGTGCATTGTAAATACGTATGCTTTAATGGACTGTGACTGTCACGCATGAAGAAATGTATAAACTGTATCCGGTGAAAGAGGACATATGGTCACCCTAACGGCATACAGCGGGTGGGTCTGTGGTTCAGAACCAGAGCAGAGCCACATCGAGTATAAAGTAGTTGCATTGTTTTTTTATGAAGCATCTTGTCGATAGAACAACAGAACTAAAATCTTATGTAAGTAACTTCATGACACAATGTCATGACACTAATGCTATAGTGATGGTCTGTGTTCTCAGCATAACTGGGTGGGGCATTCATTTCCAAATGGCATCATTCCCGTAAATTGCCAGCATTTCAAGGAAGTAAAAACAGGGGTTTAGATATTATCAACTGTGAGAAGTTGAAACTTACACACTGCCAGGAGTGCCAGCTCCCTGGTACAAACTCTGTGTACTGTCTCACCGAGCCCCTGTGCAAATAGTCATTGTCACAGAGAATTGAGAGACGATGAGACTTGGGAAGGACATAATTAGGCGGTCGAGGAACTGAGGAGAGAGAAACAAGTGTTGAACGCGAGTCGGAACAAGTGACATGACTTCTGAAATCTGTTTAGTTATTGGATACTGCTGCCAACCATCTCCCGGGGGCTACAGGCTGAGTGGAAACTCTACACTGTTCAGGAGATGGAATCCAAAAGTTACGGAAATGCACAAGGATGAGCCAACAAATGTTTCACGAGCTTGTGTTGTATTAAAGTAAACACATAATGTCCAAATCTCCAAAACTGTGCTTTACACCAGGGGTTCCCAAACTTTTTTGTCCCAGGGCACCCCATAAATATTTATTTTAATCCGAGGCACCCCTACATTATAATTTTCACTCCCAGCACCTTATATTTATAGCATATTGTCGTTGTCGGGTGGAAACCTTGTATGTCCAAAACCGTTTGTTTTGTATTTATCATCTATAAAATGTACTAAACTAGTGAAAACAGCAGCTGTTTTCACTAGTCTTGTGCGACAGTCTTGTATGATGCAAGGCTTTGCTTTACCAAAAGACGTACACATTAGAAACTTGGAGATACGAGGTTTCTGCCCGACAGTGACGATATTTTAGTGATTATGTTGCGAGGAAAGCGTTGAGATAATGGCCATTTTGGTTAGAACTGAATCAACTGATTGAAAATAACTTTGTACTTCAAGTTTAAAATGATATTAAATATTTGTTCAAGTGTCCAAATAAATTCCAAATATTATCAAATGATCTCGCGGCACCCCTGGACTGCCGTCACGGCACCCCAGGGTGCCCCGTCACCCACTTTGAAAACCCCTGCTTTACACAAATTACTGAGAGGAATCCCTGATATCTGAAAAACTTAACTGTCTGATACAATAGGGTGTAAAAGTGTCCCACTTGTTCTGTTCTCTTGTACTGTCCTTTTTTTCTATGAATAAAACATACTCCACCTCTGTATTCCTCTATTTGCCCTCTGTTCTATTTCACAAACTCCTTGTGTGGATCTATAAGAGACTGTATATCAAACAGTTTCACTAAGGGACATAGGTAATGCATATTTCTCATTTTATACACAAAACTGTCATGTACTATGTAAGCAAATTATAAAACATGATTGCATGCATCTCTCCCTCGTCAATAACAGGGAGAGGAGACAGAACGTATGCATCCTGCATGCTATAACCAGGCGCCACTAGTGCACACTCGCCTAAACCAAACAGAGTATTTCAAGTAGGTGAGAGTACACATCTGACATGGACAATCCCCTTTTGTGAGCTACATGTGTGAAAGGGCAACTCCAGATAATGTCCGGACTTGATTCTCGCTACATTGTCCGGGTTTCATATGTGCCCTCCCCCCTTCCTCTCTTCATACAGCCAGCTGCCTTAGGCTAGTATGGTATTGTTTGCTATAGTTGGCAGGGTGGGGGTTGGGTTAGAAGTGCATTGAGGTTGACTAGTGGATAATATTATGAAGACTGGAAGCTCCCCAGGCAGAAACAGGCAACCTGGAGAACCTATACGCTGCACTGTTGCAGATACACGAGAACGCCTGTAGATATTTTGTTTCATTCACTTCTTCAGCACGCACAGAAGCATTTACTACTACTGTTACACAAGCTTGTCAATGTCAATGGTGTTTTACTGCAAGCAATGGCTGCTACTGAAAAGTATAAGAAATCTTGCAAGCACAATATTGCATCAATGGTACAGCCTAGTCAAATGTTAGTATTAACTCTCATATTGTCTATGAATTGTCGATGATTGTCTATGAATTGAAAACACAGGACCTTAATGGAAAAAAGCCCAGACAGAGGGCTTATCTGGGTTATCCTTTTAGCATTCTTTTGTATAAATCTGTGCCACCATGCCTTGTTTTTCCAAATTATTCAGAATTTGGTACAAATTTGAAAAAGGAAGGGTAGTAAGAAAGTATTTCTTGGAGTGTGAAAAATCTTGGCTATTCTTTCCCCTCGCTGTCCCCTGGTTCCCCCTAGCTCGGCCTCCCACTCTGACCACAGGTCAGTTGACAACAACCGTATCTATTACAATAATAAGCCACATTCTTGTCAAGGTCACACACTTGCACTCCGACAGAGAGAGGCTGGGCCAGGGAGAAGAAATCCAGATAAGCTTTAGCTGAGCCTCCAAGGATTTCTCTCTCCTTTGGCCCTCTCCCTGGTCGTAAATCTTATCTCACACCAGAGGGAAAACCTGACAACAAACCAAGAGGCCACCATCAACAGCTCAAGCCACCCTAGATTCCCACCCAAAGACCCATGATTCACTCTTCTACTTGTTACGTATGAAGCTATGACTAGAAAAACCTCAAGACATGACACAGGCCAGATGGAAAACTACTGTAGTCATGATGTGCCCAACATTAACTCTAGAAGTACACCTGGACTATCAAATACAATAAAATAATTGAAGGCTAAATCATAGTCGCTTATAGCTTCCTAAATTCAACAGACTCATCAATGTTAAATTCTTCACTCCAAGATTCTTAGACTTATACAACAACCACCACCAGCTAGCCTTCGCATAAGACATTACTAGCCCACATATTACACAAGGAAAACAAGCTGTTATTCAGGCTGTGACTGTGAGATTTCCCCAGAGCCCCTTACCACAAACTATTTATAGAAGTTCTCTGTTAGCCTGTCTCCCTTGTGTCGAGTCCCCTCTGTGGGCGGTGACTTTTCCAAACCAACCAAGATAGAAAAAAGCCTACACATGACCACAAATCAATGAGCACATTTTAAAACAAATTTAGGCCTAATTTTGCAGAATGTAATTTGCTATAGGTGTCACAATTCCATGAGCAAAAGGTCTTCTACAGTTAATGAATGATGACTTAGAAAGAACAGTCAAAAGCTGATAACCTTTGAAGAACAATTGATTATCCCGCAGAAGATTGTTGAGGTCATCAAATAAAAAATAAAAAAGGCGACCCGCGACGAGGTCTTCAGCAGGGCAGTGAGATAAGCAGATGATCTGGGCATAAAGCATGACCATGTTGGTGTGTACTGTATCCATGCACTGGCCTCTTGTCTGCACCAGTGGTGTAAATAAACTAAGTACATTTACTAATTTAAATCCAGACCAAAACATATCCCCCCCTAAAAGTGCATTTTTTCACGTGCACGTTTTCATAAATGTTCCTACCTGGTTTGGTGGATTTCTGTTATTATTGCTCCTCATCTGATTTTTGACGACCACGTCCTCACAGCTAAAATGGGGCTGGCTGGTGCCGCTCTCCCAAAAGCGCTTTTTTTGGCTTTATGAATCGTATAGTTATAGTTCCCTGAGACCACCCGAACTGTTGTTAGTCCACCACATATTGACCCGGATGAGAAACGGGCTGAAAACAAAGACGTGGTTTCCATTTCCGGTTACTACGCTTCTTGCTTAACTTCTGTAGCGCAAAGAAGGCTTTTGTCCTGGAGTTATTACAGCCAGTATATTATACACAACAAGGCATCGTGGTATAAAAAAAAAAGCAAAAGTATATAATCTAGTTAGTCTGTTGATCGCTAGAATCCAGTTGTATGAATGAGAAGATAACGCTTGTCTATGCTATTCTAGAAGCTTACTACGCTAAAAGCGTATGTTACGTTAATAAAAGAAATCCACCTAACCAGGTAGGAACATTTATGAAAACATGGGACTTTTAGGGGGGGGGGGATATGTTATGGTCTGGATTTCTCCTTTAAGTACTGTACTAAGTAATGCGTTTTTCCACCACTGATATCCACGCGCTGGCCTCTTGTCTGCACAAAGGGATCAAGCAGGCCACGCGGCTGCACTCCAACACACGGCCCTGTTCCCTGCCTGCTGCGGCTTTAACTAGGGCTTGCTACTCCCATCGACCTCTGCTGTTGGCCGTCACACAGAGCTCCTATTGAACCGTGTCTGGCTTAATGGAGGGCGATGTGCACTATTACTGCTCGCTAGTACTTTCTGGACTGTGGCCTCAAAGCCCTATGGACACTTGCACGTTAATTCACTCAGAGCAATGAACACTGTCTGCAGCCAGCCCAGCACCACATGAAGTTTCCACATACTTTTTTGGGGGGGAGAATTGAAATCAGAGCAAGCTATACATAGGCTATTCACTGCCCCACAAAATAATGATTTAACCAGTAAGACTCCCTAAATCGGGAGATAAGCGACCGCCAGGTCGCATACACAAACTTCAGAAGGCAATGGTAGCCAATCAGGAGGGAATATGGGACAGATCCATGTTGATGACATGACTTTAGAGACTGTGTACTGCTTTGCGTGATTTTAAGGCAAAATCTGTAGGAGCAGTGTCCAAAAAAGGTTTTTTGCAAGGATCGGCCTCATGGTGGCGCTAGAAGAGGGCCATGTGAAAAATGAGTGGAGGTTGTGGTTTGGCAGCCAAGGAGTGTGTGTGCAAAGTTTGGCATGGATAGGGGCAACGGTGGCGGAGATACGAGTAGGGCAAAAGTGTGACATGACGTGTGACAGACTGACTGACTGACACACAGCCAGCCAGCCAGCCAGCCAGCCAGCCTGGCTGTCTGTCTGATGCCGTTGTGTGCTCTGGCACTGCTTAGGCATTGGCCACTGTTTTAAAAGTACTGGTTTAGCACACTGGTATCGGAACACCCAAACAATACCCCAAAACCCTATCCACAAGTTTCCAACGTCCCATCGTGCATTGCGCAGAAGGTGTGTGGCATTTCCGGCGTCGCAGGCGAGTGTGATCTACAAGCTCACAGCTGTTGCATCTGCGATGCGACGCAAGCTTGTATGTCTGCTCTGCTGTTATCCGGTTATCCCACACATAATTCTACAGTAAATTCTGGCGGAAACAGGTGGATAGCTAGCTGTCACACAGCCACTGGTAGGGCTTCTCAGTTCTCACTAAAAAGAGTGAGGCGACAACTCCGTGCCCTTCAGATCATTAGAAGAACCAATAAATACGTCAGCGAGTGGTGAGGTTAAAGGGAGGAAGAGAAAAGTGACTCCCACCACAACAATCTGCCAGCCATTTAGAAGAGGTCTGCTGCTCTCAGCCACCATACTTTGATGACCTTGTTAGTTTGAGTGCCTAATCTGCTAATGCCCTTGTAAAAATCAGTCAGTGCAGCCATTATAGGGATCCTCCCTGCATCCCGTTTACAGCTGCTATCCATGGACACAGAAGATAGTGATAGATACCTTCATCATTTCTATTCATACTGGAGAAGAATACGGTGAAACTGAGGCCAGGTTTACGCGGCAACGATCAGAATAGAAAACGACCAAGTGCCGTTGCGTTCTCTTTTTAGTTAGCGTTTACACTGAGACGCAACAGTAATTGAAAACACTGTAGTGTGCATGCCAGGTGCCTTTGACGGTGTGACGCGCTGCCAGATAGAACAGTCACGCATGTGTAGAACCACTTCCGTTCTACTTCCTATCACAGCTGTTTGTTTACACCAACACAGCGTGGCTCTACGGCTTCGCACCAATGCCATACGCGGTGTGAGCTGATCACAGGTTTTGCGGTTTCCCCATGTTGCCCGTTTACATGGAGACGTGAGGTGGGGTGTTTTCAAAGATTTCAACTCTGGAAGGTGGTTTCAATTTGTCGCATTTTCAATCCCGGATAATGCCGTTGCAGTCTAAACGGACGGCACAAATCCCTCTACAGTGACACCCACAGGCAAATTAGTTTTTTAGTTTCATTGCAACTGAAAAGCCCTCATGCCATGGCTCACTGGAGTGGACCTTTCAGTTAAAAAACGTTTGAAAGACCATGATAAAGACTTTTATATTTTGTAAAAACAGCATGTCATGAAACCTTTAAAAGTTGACAACAGGCCAGTAAAATTCTAGTTAAACAATTTAGAACTGTTAGATAAACCAATACAATAAAGCTTGATTTGAGCGCTCGTTTGGTGCAGTGGTAAAGTAAGCTAAATGCCCACAACCACCGCAGTGTCTGGGGGTTCGAAGCGTCGTCATCTATTCGGATAACATTTTTTCGCCATGTTCGGGGGAGGGAAGCCGGGGGCGGGAGTGTATTTGAGTGTATTTGTCACCGCACGTACTCCTACAGGCTGTTGAGGCACCTGTCAGCCGGGAGTCTTGGGCAGGAGTAGTAGGATGGAGGCTCTACGTCCTCCCGGTGGGGGCTCCTCAATGGCAGGTGAGCCAGTAGGATACGACAGCAGTGACAAGTGGAGCACAGACAACGCCAGCAACCTCTCACGTCTCTAACCAGTATTCTGTCAGTATTCTGTTGGAACAGTGGAGTGAGCTACAGTGGACTGAGTGGAGTCAGTACTGCTGTATGGGGCTGAGACATGAGACATGGACCGTCACAGCACAATGGGAAAGAGCCCTGGATGGAGTCTACACAAGAGAATGCTACGAACGGCTGTGGGTGTCACATGGACGGACCACATCAGAAGTGTGGTCCTCCTCACACACCTATGGCGGAGGATCAAACCGGGAACCGTACAATTCACAGTCAGAGAAGTGCCAATTATTGTCACTTTGAAAGAGAGAATGAGTGTGTAACACTCATTACGGTAGTTACACACACTAGAGTACTAGGCACTCGCGGTGCTGCAAGTGTAAAGTGCCTGCAGTGGGAGGAATTAATTGGCATAATGACTAAATTGGGGAGAAAATGGCGGAAAAATGATTGCCTACTCTAAATGTACTAGAGAACACTGCTAGCATATGAGCTACAATTATACAGTATTGAAATAATTTATATTGTTTACATTTTCAGTTAAAAGACAACAAATATTCATTCTGGTTAACTCTACAGAGAAATAAACATGACATTAATGTACCAGTAAGACTCCCTAAATCGGGAGATAAGCGACCGTCAGGTCACATACACAAACTTTGGAAGGCAATGGTAGCCAATCAGGAGGGAATATGGGAAATGGGACAGATCCATGTTGATGCCATGACTTTAGAGATACTGTGTACCGCTTTGCGTGATTTTAGGGTAAAATCTGTAGGAGCAGTGTCCAAAAATGTGTCTTGTAAGAATCAGCCTCATGGTGGCGCTAGAAGAGAGGCATGTGCGAAATGCAGCCAAGGAGTGTGTGTGCAAAGTTTGGCAAGGATCGGGGCAACGGTGGCGGAGATATGAGAAGGGGAAAAGTGTGACGTGACGTGACAGACTGATTGACTGACAGCGGTTTTGATAGTAACTGCGACCTCACAGTCGCAATAAACCAAACATTTTCATATTTGAACTTCAGAGTGGATGGCAGCGTTTGGGGATGGTTCTGAAAAATGTTAGTCGAGTTATGTGTAGAGAATGAATTGCAGTTTGTTATGTGAGATGAGATACTTTATTAATCCTTGAAGGGAAAATGAGGTGTTACAGCATAATAAATAGAAAAACACACATCAGACACACATGGACGCAATCACACATGAACAAAGCTGACACAGAACCACATGCATGAAGTACCAGGGAGAGAGTTCTCAATCATTACGCAAATAATTCTAAGGTTATTAAATGAAAATTTAAGCAGTAATGAATAAAGGTTTAATAAATAGTATGTTATTATGAAGCTCAGTGCTAAACAGTGAGAATAGCAATGCAAAAAATGTAATTCCGGAAACCAGACGAATGCAATTGCCATTGCAAAAACTAAAATGATGCCGAAGGCTGGGTTTTCACCAAGTTTTATTTAGCATCTTTTCACAGGTCTGTCACTACCGCCTGACAATCTCAGGTATTTTGTCAGCAGCACAGCACCCTGCTCACAGTATGGTGGTGATCTGACATCATAACGTGCTCAGCAGTCCATGTGCAAGTGTCTGATTTAAGCCTCATTCATGATGAATTCACACAGTCCCTCAGTAATCTGCATGGTCGGCAGAAATCAACTGGATTTGACAAGACACCGCATTCAGAACCACCACGACTAGATTTATCACAGAGGAAAAATCTCTCCATGTGCAAGTGTCTGATTTAAGCCTCATTCATGATGAGTTCACACAGTCCCTCAGTAATCTGCATGGTCGGCAGAAATCAACTGGATTTGACAAGACACCATTCAGAACCACCCACGACTAGATTTATCACAGAGGAAAAATCTCCATATTATAATGGAAAGCAGAGTGCTGTGAATGAAGGTCAGCAGCAAAGCAACTGAAGCATTACATAGAAACAAGGCCTTGTGTACTTTTGCACTATTCATTTCCACCGGGTATATTGTCCCATTATCCAGCAATAACCAAATGTCACAAAGTATAGTGTATTATCCTGAGTTGTGTTGTGTTAACAATATGGAAACGCCATAATACTGTAATTACAACATTTGATTTGAGTGAATGGATTTAACAGCAAGCTGTCTCATATTCTTAAAGGCATACATAAACCTAATGGATATTATTAAATATAATTTAGTTTTCCAGATGGAGAGAGAGGGCCCCACTTACAAAACATAATTGAGTGCGCGAGCTCAGCATAATTCCAAGGACTAAACAACTCCCCAGCCTATACACAGGGTAGCTCATTTCCATATTAAGTTCACCTTTATTGATCCACTTGCATGTCTTCTCCCCCAGTAACTGCAGTAAAAAAATCTAAATAGATTCACAATAGATGGAAAGGCTATGCTGTTTGCAGAGAAAACAATAATTCACAAGAGACTAGGTCTATTTTCTCCAGTCACAGGAAAAAAAGTATGTTAAATGTGTAATTGGTTTTGATGTTTTGGGGCTGAGGATCAAAGCCACTTCACCGCCACAACACAACATGAATCAATAATTCAGGGCCTTGGCCCTGAACATATCAAGTTAAAAGGGAATTGTATTCATTCTTTATGCCTAAGCTATCAACCCCTCTGACCATCTGTACACAAGAAGGAGAAGATAATAAGAAACAGAAACAGAATGGTAAACCGACAATTGTAATTCCCTTTCTGCTTCATGTAATGTGAACGTTGAAGGAAAGTAATTGGTAATAATAGTCTGTGGTCTTTGTACTGCGGCTAGCTCTGGTCAGACGGGGGTTGACAGTAAGGTCTTAACCTGTGGGGTCAAATAGGAGTTCCAATCATACTTTGAGCTAACCTCGTTCAGAGCCTTACTCATCTGCCAAGAGAAAAGCCTGGTCACGACCTAAAGCAGAGAGTGTCTATAGGGGAGGGACTTTCGTTGTACATATTTCCAAAGCAACAATCTTTTTCAACCAATCAAAAACAAAATGTTAAATTCCTATTGTGATTATGTTCACTTGAGTGGGGCTACCGTACTGGCCACCTCTAACTGCATCACTCCATCATTCCAGAAGCTGCAGTAAATAAAATCCAAATCACATGATGATGGATGTTGACCAAATGGGTCATGTCCAGGGATGGGAGGAAAACACGGAGAGAAAGCGATGAAGCCAACAGAAAGCTTAAAGTGTGTTTTGACAGGAGGGGCTTTTTCTGTCTACAACAGACAATGCAGGGCTAGTTTATTCAAGGACACTCGGCTTTCCACTGAGCAGTGAGCAGCACATCAGCATTCATAAGATAACTCTGCTCTAGCAGGGGTGACTTTGATGCATGTGGTACCATTGTCAGAGGAAAGGGAACAGCAGGAGGAAAAATCAAACCTCCCTATACGGTTGTAAAACCCACTGGCACACAACCAAGTTTTGAAGAGAGGTGTAAGCAAAAGACAAGCTACATTTATCACATATGACACGTCTTAGGCTTTTAATGTGGGTGAATCATGCAAATGAGAGCAATTTACTAGACAGAGATCAAAAGACTTGATTGAGGGTCTGCGAGAAAAAGAGAACTGTTTATTATGAATTCGAATTTCTGAATATTTGTGCCAGTCTCCAAATTAGAAGTTACTACACTACAGCACATGCGCAACACCAGTACAGCACAAGCAATATTTAGTCCTTGTAGTCGATAAGATAGAGAAAAGGACGACACTGCGGGATGACGGCTTGTTTTGTTGCAACGAAGCACTAATGCAGGCGTGCGTGGCCTTGAGGCTGTCTACTATAACAGCTACACTAACAACAAACAAAACCAGCAGCTAACTGTTTGCTAACGGCTAACAAGCCGGTGCGGGCATAGATGTCTTTCACGATAAATATACATTCATTGCCTGTTGAATGAATAATTATTAATTATTCAAATTATATTTAATTGTAAATGATAATTGGTTCCAGGGACCAACTATTAACTAACATTATTAACTAACAGCTCGTTTCCACTACGAATGGTAACCCAGAAGAACCTTCCAGAACCTGGACCTCTCCTTAACCCATGAAGATCTGTTATGTGTTTACATTATAACTAGGACCAGGAAGTTACATCATTACAAAATACCGCCATGCAACGTAGTGTGAGCTTATAGATCTGTTATTTTCACCATACATAACCAGTGTTGGGCAGTAACTAGTTACTAGTACTAGATTACTGTAATATGACTACTTTACCCAGTAACAAGTAGTGTAAGGGATTACTCTGCCAAAACAGTAATATTATACCATATTACTATGCGAAAAAAGGAGTAATATGTAACAAGTAACATGTTACTCTCCTGAGTAATACTGCCCAACACTGTACATAACAATACTGTACACATACTACCATGTACTAATGATGAACATGGACAGCAGCAGGGACAGACCAGCCTAATTATCATCATGCACTTTGGTCTGCCCTGCTGAGAGCTTCAAAAAAAGGCAGACAGCAGTAGCCCACACAATAGATAAGAGAAATTGAGTATGAAAACGAACCGTTGCGCTCAATTACTGGCAATTGGGCATTACCAATTTGGCCGTTCTAGACGGGTTATATTGGCTGCAGTTCCGGGAAATTGGATAATTGTTAATGTCAGACCCTGTTATTGTTTATGAATATTAATATTTTATTCAAATATGAAGTAGGCCTACTAGGACCAGTAGAATCTTCAAAACGTATTTTGTTGAGTCATGCACATCCCTATGAAGAGATAACATTGTGACATCTGAATAATACGTCCAGCCCCAAACAGGTTATTAAAATATTCAGATCATCAGGTTGCTATTCAAACATAATTAAAAAATCCTTCATGTAATATTTTACTTATTATAGCACAGCCACGTCAGGGGGAACTGAAGCAGAGTATTTTCTTCAGTTCTTCATTTCAATGTGCTCATATTATGTTGATCTGCCACTGGCTGCTTGTGGGCGTTTTGGCTAGTGTTGTGTGGGAGGGACTCTCTGGGGTATTTCTCTCCATTGGCTAAAAGGGCCATAGCCAACTTTAATACATTTTTCATCTCTATGAACCAAACTGCTTCATGTTGGGTGAAAGACGGGACCTGAGGCGATTAACGAGAGCTGAAGCTGAAAAAGCAAAAGCATACGCAAACGCCACGCACGCACGCACGCACGCGCGCACACACACACACACACACACACACACACACACACACACACACACACACACACACACACACACACACACACACACACACACACACACACACACACACACACACACACACACACACACACACACACACACACACACACACACACACAATTATGCTCTTGTCACACAACTAATCTCTGTTCGCTGCACTTGAGAATAGTTTGGATGGTTTGCCCCAATGTAGCATAACTTTTTAAACGCAAAGTTTTAATTAATTGGGTACAAACAATATAATGTCTCAATAAAAAAATATGAATCGATGTTCTTAAATAGTAGATTCTTGCAGAATAGCAGGAGCAGCACCATTTAATTGACTAGTGGACTAGCTGTGCACATCCATAAGGTATTTGTTGTCTAATTTATGCTTTTGTCTATGCATGGGATGGATTTAGCCTGGAAACAAGACGAATCTGCCAGTATAAATTAGTAGGCAGATTAGTCTGGCCCCGCTCGGTTGTGATTGATTTCGCTGCCCCTGAAGTTGTGGGGCACCAGCATGCATATATAGTGCGAGTTTATCACCTGAGGCCTTTTTTAATCTGACCCTTTAAAATGCAGGTTCCACAAAGAGATTCCAGACTAATATCTATGCAGTGATATTAGTTTGGCCAGGCCAGGCCAGGCCATGCCAGGCTAGGATGGATTTTGGGTTAGTAAAATGAGGCTATATGTGCAATATTTCCATTTGTCAAGTACTTTAATACCATGGATGTTGAACAATTAATTCTCAGGGTTGAAGAGTATGATTCAAAGTCAAAGAACATCTGCAGTTCTTAAGAAACGGTTGTACATTTTAAATGTCTCAATGCCACTATGGAGTATCAGGTGGTGCTTAGGGAACCGGCGAGTCTTGATGTGGTCTGCAATGGACTACGTGTTCTTCTGTCAATTAATAGAATTGTGCAGTTATCAAATAATCGATACACTCCCTCAGAATACCACAGTCATCACAAAGATACACTGTAGGTATACATACATATGTCAACACTGAGTTAGGTGCTTGGAACATTCCTGAAACTTTTACCTCCCTGTCGAGCATTGATGTTCCGGGACCTCATCATTTACAATTAAGCACTGGAATTGTACCAATCTTTAGTAACAAAATCTAACATTTAATTTAAAATGTGAAGGCATTTATCTATTGGCTAGATGCATGACTTCACATTTGTAATGTTTTATTTATTGGCTAGATTCTAGCCAATGCCAACTGTGAAACTATGAAGGACTTGTCTGCTCGACTTTACTTCTCTGTCTGTGCAATTACTGCAGGGTGCAGGCTCATAAAAAAGAGCAATGAAGAGTGCAACTGTGCAAGATAAATTAACTTAAGCTCCAACACTAGTAAACTAATATGGATTTATGGAGAAAACAAAAGGAGAAACAAATCACAAAAGCAGACCAAATGAGCCCATTCCAGAGCCCGGTCTTAGGTTTATTTGTCACTCACTCATATAAGTGTATGCATCGACTGTGCAAACAATATATACAAAAACAAAACCAGATATAATAAAAAAGGGTAATGGTGAAAGTGAAAACTAAAAAAAATAAGCAATCATAATAAAGTCATGCAATAAACTGAAGAGCGTACCGACTTATATTAAGTGTGTAAAGTATAGTTTGTACAAATAACGTTATTCATGTGCAAACAAATCTGTATATATATATTGTTATTATAATTGCAAAATATTAGCATGCACACGTGTGAGATAACAAACTAGATCATTTTTTCCAGTTTTCATTTTCACTGTGTAATTAATTCAGCTCATCGTGGGCCAGTTCTATCTCTGAAAAGTGTAAATGTCAAGCAACACTGACTGACTTGTTACTATGCTTGAAAGGACTTGGCAACAAACAAAAACTAAGAGGTATTTCAACAGCATTTGCACATTAAAACTCAAACAAAAACCTTTTTATTAGGGAGCGTTTGAATTGGGGAAAAAGGATTTATTGATTCTGTGGTGGTGTGGCTTCATTCCAATTGGCCTGATACCCGAGCCAGTATGCCTCGAAATGCTCTGACTAATTCCCATAAATTCATGTAAACATTCATTTTCAACAGCAAATTTCTATTTGTATTTGTATGTACAAGACATATCTTGTCTTGCTATGGATGAAAGTAGGAATGGGACGATAATATGAACATGACAAGTCACGATGACTGTGGCAAACCTAATTGCGATAAACAATATTATTGCGATAATGAAAATATACGTAAAACTTAAATGCCACTTTTGTTGAGCACTTGAACTCCAATCATCCTTATGCTGGGGGGAACGGTTGCCAAAAATAGCAGATCGTTGCGTTGGAACGCGCTGTGAGCTTGTAGATCTGCTATTTTTGGTGAATCGATTAGTGTAGAGTGAATTGCGAAATTTGCGAGCGTACTAAATGTGTTCTTTACGGGGCCGTTTTATCAAAAGAAAAATCCTAATGTATGATGGAGGACAATTTCACAATAAATTCACGTTACGATTATCGTGTTTTTTTTTCTTCACAATAAACGATAATAGCGATTATCATCCCATCCATGAAAGACAAATGGTGTTGCAAAGGAAGGACAACAGGTATTGTATGTGGCGCAGATCAAATTTCTTGCTAAATACATTGAACCATTTCAGTTCAGCCATTTATTCCCCTGGAGTAACATTGTGCCTAATTACAGATTATAGACGGATTAAAAGTCAAATAATTGGCCTGGACCGTTGGCGTAGACGTCAAGGCACCCAGGTTTCGAATCCAGCCTGACTGTGTTTTGCGGGTTCGAGTCCCGATCTCGACTGCTGCGTGCCATTCGCAACTGGCAATAACAAACTTTGTATTTACCTACTGTATACTGTATTTTTATTTACTTTTTTTTACTATATCTACTGCATAGTACATTCATATAACATTCAATGTTATATGAGATACTTCAATGGTTTCCTATGGAAATAAGCGTAGTCTTTTCTAGGATCTCCTTTTAGTTGATCTTGTACCAGTGAACTTTACCATCATGAAACTGTACCTTTTCCTATGCAAACTTCTAATAAAGTCTTCAGTCAATCAATCAATGTCACTCCCCATTTCCTGTCAGTCTACTTTACAATATCAAATAAAAGCAGAAAAATACCCCCCCCCCCCCCCCCCAAAAAAAAAAAGATATAATTCATTTAAAAATCACACCATTTGTAAGGCCTTAACATATCTGTAATTAACTTAAAGCAAAAGGGAGGAAAGTTTGGGCGTTTGTTTCACTTTGGACGAGAAACAAACCAGCTGTGAAATATTAACATGACATAGCTAATATCAGTCATTAATAACTCAATCCTCCATAATACGAGATGAATTGTTTGCACAGTTTTAATAGGGTGAGGAAATGGGACAATTTGTTCCATGTAATATCATCCCCTCCGCTACAATCGGTCCAAATAAAATCCAATATTGAACACTGCGTGAGCATTCATATACCCATGAGTGTTTGACATTGGTCCCAAAGGACAGACGTGTTCTCTTTTAATTTCTATCAGCAGCATAATCCCCTATTGAAATCCTTTTTAGTGTGAATTAGAAAGGGCCGTGCATTCAAAGAGATGAGTAGAGAGAGAGAGGGGGTGGGAATAATCACAAGGGTCTCTGGCTGTCTGTGTGGATTAGAATGGGAGAGAAAATCCTTTCATCTCTGATCTGCACTTCCAGGCTCGAAGCGCACACATACCGTACACACACACACAACCACAAAATGCATAGATACATTTCACAAAAGGAGAAGAAAAAACATATATATTGCATAAATCCTTTAGATATAAAGGAGTCTGTTATTTATGCCTATAACCATGATGGTATTCAATTATGCTGAAATGGACACGATAGACACTGGATTAGAGAAAAGCGTGTATAAAGCTATGCTCTCTGGACTGACCTCTCATCTTGGCTCTTGTGAGATATGGAGAGCTGTGGGGAGCACTCTTCACATGATCTAACTTGCTTCTCCTATTTCTCACTCTGAAATGTGGGCTGCTAGCTGCTCTATTCTTGGCAGATAGCCTTTTGACACCCAGGAAAATGTAAGAAGTCCTGGCAACCTCTTCAGTGGAACCTCCACAACAACCACAGACCCCTCAACACCACCATCATCTGACAGATAAGAAAAATGGATTAGCATTATCCGCATTGGTTTTGGTTATCATTCCTCCCAGTGTACAACCGTAACTGGGTAAAACATGACAAGTGGTCTAAGTTATCTGCTATAAATTGACACAGCAGCCTATAGTTAAGATACATCTTTCAAATACAAGGCTGTCAAAATGTCTCGCAGACAAGTCCTTACATATAGGGGTTAGGTGAGCATGTGCTTTGTAAATATGTGTTTGTATGTATCCTCTAAAGTACTGGCACTGGTACGATTTTAGGGAAATGTTTTTAATATATTATTATCGTATTGTTGAAGGGTTTCAAACTTCCAGCAGAGCTCAAAGACCGGTAGGTTTGGGATCGGGAACCGGATCCAATATTGAGGAACCGGAATCCGTCACATTTAGAAAGGTTTCCGGAACCGGTTTTATCACACTGTCAAAGCTGGTATGTGGACACGTCTGCTAAGCAATTATAATAGGCCTACTGGTGGTTCTCAAACTTTACATTTTCATGGACCACAAAAAGTGTACAAATATTCCTTGTCTACTCGCGAGCGTCCATTTGAAAGATAAAGGCTTCCGCGTCCAGCATGCGTAAAGCCTGTTTTAGTTCCAGTTACATTATTGACATGGACACCCCGGAATCAGAAAATATTTGGTGAGAAGCAGATCCCGAGACGAAAGTGGGGAAGGACAATGATTTATCATTATCTGTAAATGGTAAATAAATGGTAAATGATTTTTTTATGGCACCTTTATCCAAGGCACTTTACAATGATTGTGCATTTCATTCACACACACATTCATACACGAATGGTGGAGGAAAACATGCAAGGCACCAACCTGCTCATCAGCGGTTCAGTGTCTTGCTCAAGGACACTGCAACAGTTACTCTGAGGGATCAAGCCAGGGATTGAACTGGCAACTCTATACCTCCTGGGCCACTGCCCCCTATCTGTACATTAATTATTGTTATATATAGTCAGGGATAGTACTCGGACCAAAGTTAAGCCCATATGCTGTCTTCAGAAACCAGCACTAGAAAACAAAAAGATGTGCACATCCTAGACATTCATCTCAGCTTTATTTGTTCCGATTAGGTGTCCTCAGTGTTTATCAAGTGAACCCTTGTTTCCCCTAACCTGTACATATAGGGTTTTTATAACTGCGGTGATTTTTGAATGTTTTCTTCTGCATGCTATTTGTTATGTCCATGAATTGAATACCAAGAACTTCCGACGTAAACAAGACCGTAAAAGGACTTAGTTGGGATGCTCCTTTTAGGCAGGGTGTTTAATTGTACTTGTACCGTACTACATTTTTTTTATTGTATTGACTATACTTGTACTGTTCTCCATTTTTGTCTAATAAAATATTCAATCAATCAATCAAAACCATATTCAAATCGGTCTATTTGTTTATGGCTCATGGCAGAGAACCCTTCCCCCCTTTTTTGAGCGGTGCTAACCACTCCAAAAACGCTCCTACGCCTGGCTTGTGGGTCCCCATGTCCGCAGTACGAGATTAACGACACACGAGACTGACGTCATAGAAAGTACGCAGAGACCGTCATCACCATAGCTGATGTGGCGGACAGAACAGACCATATAAGGACATGAGCACAAGACAGCACGTGTATCCATCAAACCGTTCCAGAGATACAAGCTAACTAATTAGCATTGTTTATACTGCAGATGCTAGGCAAGATCAGGAAAAAGAGAAATGGGTGTTTTCCTGCAAAATCTAACATGGGACCCAATGGAGATTATTATAATTTTTTTATATTATCCCGCCTACCTACTGTTTCTGGTTCAAACCGGATCCGGTTATTTTAGAGCAAATGCACACCATTGCAATTTTGTATAAAATGAAATAAAAAAAGAAATCTGACATATCTCGTCAATGGTAGTGAATGAGGTAACAACAGCATATTTTGTAGTATATGCGTGAGTATATGCGTCATTAGAATAATCTCTATGCAACAACAAAAAACAAAGGCATCTTTGAGTTAATAAAAAACAAGAGAAAAATTAGGCCAAGCTTGAGGAAATCCTTTGCTCAATATATGGCGAGCCATCTTTTCAGCGATAGTTCAAATAGGACAGAGAACATAGTGTGTAACACACACTTTGTAACAAGCTTTGAGGCACCAGCACTTCCATAACTTGCAGAGAAGTCCAGGGAAGGGGGAGGGAGGCAGTGTTGCCAGATTTTGTGAGAGAAATAAGCAACCAGGTCTAGGAAAACAAGCCAAAAAGAAGCAACGGATATTTGAAAATAGACAATCTACAACAAGGGTCTTTAACAGGGGGTCTGGGACCCCTAGGGGATCCTCAGAGTTACTACAGGGGGTCCTCCAAATCTTTGAGTGATAGAAAGCTTTTTTCCTCCTTTTTTATATTAACTCTCCCGCCGCTTCGAACGTTCACGTTCGCCCCATTTTTTACAGAACCTCGATGCCAATACGGCGCTCGTTCGGTTCGTTCGTCTGATGACTGTAAGCTGATGAGGCGTCGCGCGGCCGTCTACTGTAAACACATTTTCCGCGGTGATGGTGTAAAAAATCCATTATGCGTTAACATCAACGGAGAACAATTCACTTCCTTGTTGATTTTCTCTGGCTCTGAGGCTCTGTGGCCAGTGACTGGTCTTCTTCTTCTTCAACACATAACAGGCAAATTCACATTCATTCTCGCATGACGCCGCCCTCTGCTGCCTGGCAGACCAAAGTGCACTATTGCACAACCAAAAAAAAAAATAAAAATAAAATAAATGTCTGTCTGTCTATCTACTATAACGTCGCAAAGGTAAGCCGCTTTTTGATGGCGCCAGACCCAATAAATAAATAAATAATCTGGCAGTAGGAGAGTTAACCACTTGAACCCTAGTGTCCATATTCTGAGAACTTTAGACAAAAATAGCAGATCTACAAGCTCACAACGCCTCGCAGCGCGAGGCGTTGTGAGCTTGTAGAACGGCTATTTTCGGCAAAAAAAGGGAAAAAGAGCAGACTAAGTACAGAGTGAAAGGTCAAGGTCAAGTATTGACGGTTCAAGGGGTTAAATATCTGAAAACACAAATTGACATGAATCCAAAAATACACTGACGATTGTGCTGTCAAACAATTAAACTATATGGAATCTACAGGTTGTTCTCTCTCTCAGCTAGAAGGGGTCCTTGGCCTGAAAACGTTGAAGACCCCTGATCTACAAAGCTTGTAGATCTGCTATTTTCAAAAACTCCCAAATAAAAATGTAGCACTTAATGCTCACTGGCACAAAACTAACTAGTAGCGACCCAGAGTCGCTCGCTTATAATAAGCGGACATGGCAACACTGGGGGAAAGAGAAGCCATGTCTGCTCCTCCCGCTGTGTGGGTTTTGTTCTGCTAATCAGACCACATGCCTCAAGGATTCAGGAATTCTGGAACGTTCAGCCAGCAGCATTCTCCTCTCATTCCTCATACAGCTGAAGCAGCCTGGCCGGGACAAACTATTCAGTGTGCTGCATGGGGGGGTTAAAGACTCTATCCATTCATAACCCTGTTCCCCCCCCCCCAACCCCCAGCTCCAAGCCCCATAATCTTGTTTCTTTACCCCTGAACCTCTTACCCCTCATATGCCCCCTCTTATATTCTCACCACAAGCAGAGCCCTTCTTCCTTTCCTTGCACACTGCGTCTGAATATATTCATGGTTTATTATTAGAAACCATAGTCAAAACCACACACCCACTCTGGTTTTTTAAATAGAAAAATAGAAGTAGGCTCCGTATCAACTTTGGGCAATTAACCCCCCCCTCCTTTCTCCCACTACCGCATTTTTGTTTGTTTCCCCCCCTCGTGTCCTCCCTTCCCTCGCCTTCTTGCTACTCACGCATTGAGAGGCCAAATGAGGCGCGCTGGAAATTTGCAGGCTGACAATGGAAGACAGCTGCTCTCGCTGCATAAGTCTTTCATGAGCTGAATTAGTTGTACAAGCCTTTTTTCTCCCTTCCCCCCGCGCATGCCTCCCTCACAGCATACTGATCCAGGCACACATCGACATGTCTTGTACAAAGACAGACAGAGAGGGAAAGACAACGCATGACAGGGCTTTGTTTGGCAGATTTGTGATAGCTTTTTGCCCGGACTAGCATGCTATGTTATTCATCCCGGTGGCCTACCGTCACATTAATTGTTAATGTACGTTCTGAGTTTCACATGGTTGGGTATATACAGTATTAGCCATGAACATCCAAAAGTGTTATTGTTAAATTGCCAATTGGCATACAAAGGTTTGTATCTTAAATAAAATACATCTACCGGATACAGTAGGCAGGCCCTAGACTGGATTTGAGCGCTGAGCAATAAGTAGAAACAAGGGTTTTCACAATGTACTGCGGAACTTCTGGTGATGTAAGTTTAAGCCGGTTAACTGTATATTCTGGAGTGGTTGGTAGAATCAGTTCAGAGGTGGAATAATCGAACATCCTACTATCGAGGGGGGAGTTAGCACAACCCACTAGCTGGTAGCTTATCATTGCTAACAACGTGTTGCTAATGGCAGGGCAGGCTACATTAAACAGCGGAGAAGACGGGTCATCAACTCATTCTCTGCCATGATTCAGAGTGTTTTTGGAGCTGTGTGAAGCACAGGCTCCCTATACGTGGCCGTGTGGGTCTGTGTGTGTGTCTGTCTGTGTGTCTGTCTGTCTGTGTGTGTGTATGTAGCCTGAACTTCCTAAACTTCGGCACGCCACTAGTCCCACAGTTTTGCCACCACACACTCGCGCCATATGTCAAATCGACCGGCTTACTCGGGAATCGTGGGCTATTACTTTTCTAAGAGAAAGGTTCTATAGTTTAATTGATATTAATTTATTAGTGAATTAATTTTCCCCATTGACTTATAATGGGAATCGCAAAAACTCACATTCAATTATTTGTCTCTCGCAAACCATAGGGGCTAGAGTTTCAAGACTTGGAGAGGAGGTTCATAATGATTTCAAGGATTAAATAAAAAATAATTGTGTCATTTGGCCGCTCCTTTTCCTACATATTTTCTTCAAATGTCACAAAAATCGGTACACATGATCCACACACACACACACACACACACACACACACACACACACACACACACACACACACACACACACACACACACACACACACACACACACACACACACACACACACACACACAGCTCCACTTCACACGGGTGTGATTTTTGGAGCTGTGTGAAACACAGGCTCCCTATACGTGGCTGTGTGGGTCTGTGTGTGTGTGTCTGTCTGTGTGTATGTAGCCTGACTTCGGCGCGTAACTAGTGCCGCACCATTTACGCCACTCGCGCAATATATACATCAAAATGTGCGGCTCGGCCGGGAATGGTGTTCTATTACCTTTCGTTCCGATCCACCTTACCATGCCGACGTAATCGGCAAAAAACGACGCTTAATTGTCCCCATTGACTTATAATGGGACAATGCAAGAAATCACTTTCAAGTATTTTTCTCTCGTAAACCATAGGAGCTACAGTTTCAAACCTCGGAGAGGAGATTCATAATGATTTTAAGAATGAATCGAAAAATAATTACATCACTCGGCCTCATGGTGGCGCTATAACGGCCCACTTTACGTTTTGCCCCGTAACTCTTGAACCGTGGATCGGAAAATTAAAATTCTTTTTTCCCTGGATTCCTTGGGTCAAGACGCATCTCCCTATATAGGCCACGCCCATTTGCGCCAGGATAGATTTTCCGCCATCTTGAATTTTCTCCAAAACACACTTTTTGCTCCTTTTCCTACATATTTTCTTCAAATGTCACAAAAATCGGTACACATGATCTACACACACACACACACACACACACACACACACACACACACACACACACACACACACACACACACAGCTCCACTTCACACGGGTGTGATTTTCAACTACCTTTGAAAAATCGCGGAATATTCTGCGTCGCAAAACTCGTCAAGCTCTGCAGTTCTTTGCAGGGTTGGTATGGGCTTGCCGGTCTAAAGAACGTTTATTTGCGAGGGACACAGGTGCCAGCTTTGCAGACTTCAGTCTGCTTCTCATTGGACACGACTAAGACAAAAACAGTACTTTTTCTGCATTTCAGAGAGAATCATTCGTATTGCTCCACGCACCATTTAAGACCATAAAAGGCAAACCGGAAACATCCCGTCAGACAGAAATGTCAGACAATGGACAGATCAGATCTAAAAGCTTACAACATGGCGGGACACACTTGACCAACTTGTAGAACAATGCAAGCGAACGTTAATAAAGTAAATAGTTGAGTCACACGTGTAATGAGAATAAGAAGTTTGCTTACAAAGTTAAGGTTTGAAGAAAATGCACAATGCACAATCAAGTTAGGCGGGGAATGGGTGTGGCCTATAGACTCATCATGACATCACTGTAAACAAAAAAATATTTCTGGGTATTTCAGCAGCATCATTTTGGAACGGTACAATTCATTAACATTTCTGGAAGAACAGGACACTTGTGATATTGTTATATGACTATCAGAAATATATTAATGTGTTCTAATTATCCACAGGTTGGCAAACTAGCAATTGCTAATGTTCTGCACAC